>NW_008595634.1:0-31345 GCF_000691845.1 Merops nubicus
CAACCCCTATGATTCTATGATAATTAATTTTCTCCTGCTTCCCCTGCACATCTTGTCCCCTTTTTGTCCTCCAAATCCCACTGGAGTCTGGTGCTCCCATCTAGGAGAGAAAAATTATCACAGTAAGAATCTTGAATGTTTGAATTTTGTCTCTTCTGGAAGTTTTACCTTCATTTCTGTTTTCTCCATACCTTACTGGTTTACTATCTTTTCTCCAGGATCAAGAAAAAATTAGTGCTCCATCAGCAACTGGTTTCCTGTCATAGTGTTACATAAACTACTTACACTCGGTCAGCCCAGCCGTACCTGAGGTAAAGCAGGGAGTAACTGCAATGTATATGGTGGAAAGAGAATCCTCAACTAGCTAACTACTTTAATTGGTGGTATTTTCATAGAATGTGGCAAAATACAGATGAGAGAAATAAAAAAATTCTGGAATATGCCTAAGGAATAGAGCTGACACTAAGAAGCTGGAAGTGCCTGACTGATGATAAAACATTTTTAACAGTTAAGAGTCACATTATTGTGAAGAATGTCTGAGAACTTCTGGTGCAAACTGAAGTGGTTTTAATTCCCAGAAATGCTGACTGGCTTTAAGGAGGTATGTGGGAGAGTCCATAACACAGCTGCCTCAGAGACAGGATTCCTGGGTTCTACTTTTGGCTTCTTCCCAAGTCCACCAAACATCCCCCAGATAAAAAAAAAGTTGTTATAAACTGAAAAAACATCACCACATTCTTAAGCGCTCCTGCAGGGAACTTTGCTAACAGAAAGTCACCTCATTATGTTATTTATGTACCCTGAACTAAAACCAAACCAAACTACACTTTCTTTAGGTAAAAAATCACTCGGTGGAACACAAAGAAACACAATTGTGTTATTAATACACTTTAAAAGAAGTTGATACTGGGTAAATTAAACAGCAATCAAATAGATAACAAGTCAAACCAGGCAGGAACAGCAGTCAGAAACAAATAGGGATGTTACCTCCATTTCATACATGGGTGGCCCCAGGATGTCTTTTAAAGCATGGAAATCAATTAAAATCGGCATTTCAGGTGGCAAAGCCAGGTCAGCTGTGTCATTGATGGTTTCTGTTTTTGCATCTTCTGTGACATGCTCTTTGCAATCTAAGAGAAGAAAATCTAATTTAGGATTTTTAGCGGTCTTTCTTGACACAGGAATTAAAAATTGATGACAGAGAAAAATAAATATTCAAAAAAATACTAAGAAAGCTCATGAAAGCATGCTTGAACCATCTTTCACAAAAATCTTGTCAAGTTAAAGATAACACAGCATAAA
This sequence comes from Merops nubicus, assembly GCF_000691845.1. Taxonomy (NCBI): domain Eukaryota; kingdom Metazoa; phylum Chordata; class Aves; order Coraciiformes; family Meropidae; genus Merops; species Merops nubicus. The sequence goes on from NW_008595634.1 coordinate 1,303, forward strand.
ATTTAATTATTAAGCCTAAACACATCCTTACTGTTCAGCAAAGATGTTAGTCTAGAGCACTGACAAATATACTCTTTAGATAGAAACTCTTCAGATATAAATTAGCCTGACACTTTTGAATACAATATAATCAAGCATGATTAAGAAGGGACCACACAATGCAATAGCTATGGATTCAAAACTGTGCTCTTTCCTTCCTCCATTTATAGTATTAAAATTTCTGTGTTCTCTACAAATATATTTTCTATGCAGAAGTCAACTGTAATGGGGATCATACGAATATCAAAGCTTCAAAATGGTTTTAAACCAGCCTATTATTTGCATGAATAAGCTCAAGAACTTACACATCATTTGTAGTAGGCTTACACTGCACATTTACTTAGGCAACTGTATACAGAAGGAGAATATAAGCAGGAAGTCACTTCCCCACAGAATTTGATCCAGATGCAAAAGGCTCATTACCATTTTCTCAAGAGCCCTAAGCAGTATTTTAGTGAAAGGTATCAGAGAAATGAAAAATACTTGAACAATCCAGAGGTTTCTAAGGTTCTGTCGCAGTTTTATGGCCATGCCTCCCTGACTTGAGGTTGTCATTAAGAAAAACACTGTACACGTATCAAATAGTGAAGATAATTCTTTGTACCACATTTTGGGAACTCACCCCCAGTGGCTTCCTTTCTTCGAATTCATTTTTACTAGCAAGGAAGTAACTGTCTTCCCCTGCACACTAACACATGCCCAATACATTGAAGATCCAGGAATTTAAACAATTATAGAAAAACACAAATCATTATCTCATCTATTTAATATAACATTAAGAGTTGTTCTGCACTGCCAAAGTAGTTTTTAGAGCGGATGAAGAGAGAATGACTATCCTTTCCTTAACCCTGATACATAAAGGCTTTTTACAGTTAATTTGGTCCCAGTGCAATTCTCACTAATGCCTTCATGCAGTATCAAGGAAAACATTCTACATCACTATTACCATAATAGCACCAACTGAACTTTCATTCAGGGTTCAAATCTAATAGTTATCCAACAGGCACTAATCTTTCCATTGTACAACTTATTTCTCCCTGCATAAACCTCATTCCTTTCCTGTAAACACTGCCTTAGTCATGTGGCTCTCCTGTTGTTCCAGCATGTCTCCATATCTTTGTTGAGCTACAGTTTCTGTACATAATAAATTCAAATACATAAATATTAGCAAGCCTCAGAAACATAACCCTGCATGCTATTCTTGCAACTCAGACTGCAATTTGAACACTACAGTTCTTCAAAACTTGAGTAATTTGATATGACAAATCATATTTTAAAACAAAACAGTTTAAAAACAACAGCTTTTGTTCTATATCAAGATTTTTCCACCTAACAAACAGAAGTTTCCATTTGTGCTCACTTTTCTTTCACTTATTTCTACATATACAGCTGAAGAAGACAGACTTTGCATAAACAAATCTGTAGGTAATTTTTGAGGCCACTTGCCCTATTAAAAGAATCAGAAATGCTTTCTTTGAGTGTATATAATTTAATTAGTAGATGCCATTTTACAATTTGTAACAATAACAAACTCCAGACATTTTTCAAAAATATTAACCTAAGTTCTGACATAATCCAATTTTCTATAAAAACATACCAGAGATGTTCCAAATTATAATTACAAACACTAACTTTTTCTTTGAAGGAAAAAACATCTTCCTTTGTCACCTTTATAGAAGTTCTGAATGGGAAAAACCTATAAGGATGCAAGTAATTAACATTTCCATCAATGATGATGAATACATGCTCCCTCCCTATCCCAGATGAATAAACTATAGTACAATTTAAATTACAGATTTATCTACAAAACAGTTAAGTTCAAGTTCCCAGAAACAGAACAGCCTAATCATCTTACTTTTTGAGTTAAGTTGGAGAAATAAGCTAAAAAGTTAAAGAGGTGCCTTTTTCAGAGCTCCATATTACACTGGAGGACCCACTTGCTGATCTACTATTACATTACTGCTTCAAGAAAAGAAGCATGGTACTGAGCTCTTTTAACATTTAAAAATTGGAAAAAACTAAAAAAAAAACCACCCAAAAGGAACAACAAAAACTCCTCTCAAGAACACAAACAAACCCAGAAAAACCAACCAACAAAAGATTATATTAATAAAATTTTCAGAGCAAAGTCTGCAGCTTTGCAGCAAAGATCACAACAATGTTCCTCTGGAATCTTCCTTGGCAAGTTTCCAAAGCAAATCCTTGCATGTAAATACTGGATTTGTAAGAAAATGGACTCCTTAAAAGACATACTGACTATGAACTGCTACATATAATTCAGTATTTAATTTAAAAAGGGATTCCATGCAACATAGACAAAGATTTAAGAATTTAAGACTGCTACTTTCTTCTAGAGATATAATGGAAATCACGAATGGAAGAGCCTAAAACTTGCTCAACATGTAGCAATTTCTCAGCTCCTCATAAAATATAATTAAGCATTTGTAATATGTAAGTCCTAACCCCAGAGATTTCCAGCCATACTTACTGGCCAAGACAGAAGAAGGAAATAGAAACCAAGATTTTTTAAACAGCTTTTAACATACCATATTCTGATTTGCTGAACTGGTATGAAGAGGTATAAGAAAGAACATAAACGTGAAAAAAAAGGGTTCAGGTTTGTGGGCAATTAAAGGGAAAATAGTGTCGTCTTTCTTCTCAGCTGACTGACCAGCAGATGCTTCAGCACATGACAGATAGACTCAGACTTCTTTTAGCCCCTCCAAATTAACTAAAAACTTACAGACTCCACAAAATTACATGTTTCAGTAGTTTGGAGATGAACGGATAGCCGTTGTTGACAAGAGCCCACAATCAAAGCCAGGCATAACATGAAACTATACCTTAAAAGCGACTTTCCATTGTGCAACGTAAATGTTATGCACAACATATGCAGGAAGTATTACTTTTAAAGGATTTTCTTTTGGAAAGGAACACCTTCCTGGGACCCCAATCCTATTAACACTTACTTCTCAAATTTATTGCTACGTGCATTTTTCCCCAGAGGATAAAAAAATGCCTCTTTTCACAAAATAATTATATTCCATCAGTTCTGATCTAGAATAACAACATGCACTTAAAACACTTGAATTTGAGTTTTTCATGCAAGAATATTTAGATAAATTAACACAGTAAAAACATAGTTTGTATATAAACCCATCATTTCATATCATTTATGCTTCTTTGACCTAAAACCAGAAAAGACATGCCAAGCAATTTTTAGAAAGAGGCACCTATTCCAGCCTGCAGAGCTGGTAAGTATCCCAACACGGGCACAGCTGAGCTCAAAGCCGGGTGCCTGCACTCACACCGCTGCGGGATTCACACCCATCAGATCTCATCAAGTCACTTCCCAGTGCTATGGGTGACCCCGTGCTGCTGGGAGTGCCCAGCTTCAGCCAGAACATCGAACAGGTCACTTTTTGCAAGAGCAGCAATGTCAGTCCAGCTTTATTAAGGCCTTTATACATACTAAAACCAAGAAAAACCCCTCCGCCCTGCTATGTATAATAATGTTTTGTGAATAAAACATGTTACCAAGTTGAAGGAGGGAGAGCAGAGACTACATGCTTCAGCTCATGTTAACCACTTTAGTCAAACTTGCATTTAATCTCAAAGACCACAAAGACTGGTTAACCCACAAAGAGTAGAACAAACTCTCATCACATTGCTGGGTTGTAATTTAAGTACTTTCAAAGCCAGGGTTTCAACATAGATATAATACTCATTTAATTGCTTTTAGTTATTGATTATTACTTGCCCTAAACCTCGTCTCAAGTCTGAATTAGATAAACCATTTTTCACTCTGGGTTTTTACTGTTGTAGCACACAGCTGCTGCATCATATTCTCAAGGTTGTTGCACTAAAATAGGAAGGTGCTTTTCACGTATTTTTGTGGCTCCTGTAACAACTTCTAGTGTTAAAGATTAGATGAATGTTTCACAAATCTCAGATAGTGTTTCAGTAAAACATCAGATAGTGTGACTGTACACAAGGATGACTTCCTGGAGAGGTCTGAAAAATTACTCTATTTGCTTTTGCTGAAGTTCACTGTACAAATTCAACAACCAACACAGACTCAGACTCCTCCACTAATCAACTTCACCATAAAGCTCAGAAGTCAAAGCGTGGAAGGCAACACAATGCTGCCAGTGTGCTTCAGTCACGCGTTTTTGGAAAGTGCTAAACACAGCTTGACAGCACATCTCCCAGCATCAGTTCTGCTGTGGCAGGTATCCTCCATTTTCAGAGCCTACTATCAAACAGCTTCAAAAGCCTGAAGTTTACAAAGCCTTGAAAACAGATGCTTCACTTTGAGTTAATCTCATTTAATCAATATGATGATGGAAATTTTGCAGTTCTACCATCTAATATCTTTCAATTTTCATTACAAACCCACAAGACAGAGGGCACATAGCTGACAAATCAGCTAAACAAAACAGGCACCATCTAACTTTTCTGATATGTTACAAATCATATACAAATTATGTTTTAGCAAGTTAAAACCTACAAGGCAAGGCTGCAGCTTGCTCTCTCATATTCACAACTCATGACATATAAATTCTCTAACTGTAGACTCTCAATCCCACATCAGTAACTGAGGAATGTGTAAAGCAAAAATGAATTACAGTCTTTTTATACAAAATAAAGAAAAAATGATCAAGAAATAATTCTAAATGAAACTATTAAGAGACAACTTGATTAACTATTCTTCCAGAGACATTCATTATATGAAAAAAACCCCTCATTATCGCTATGCAGAACTACACAAATATCCACTAATCAACAGGGAAAAAAATTCCAAAGAAATTAATTTAGGCTACAATTCCCATTATTTACATCAACTTGCAAGTATTTGGGAATATTTCTGAGTTTTTTCTCAAATACTCGGTTGTTTCCAACAGACTGAATGAAAACTAAATAATATTTTAAGAAAGTGTCCTACTCCCATAAACTCCAAACAAGTGGCAAATACTGCTAAAAATACAGCAGGATATAAGCATGTTATTAGTACAAAATAAAACACATTTTGCAGACTCCACCATTCTACACGTCTTTGCAATACCAGAGTTTAACTATAGAACCACCTGTTCCTTGGATTCCCTTTCATTAACACAGATTTTTCTTAAAGACAGTTTCAATTCCAGAAGTGCAAAGGCAACTCTTCACAGCTCAGTTCTTCTGGGTTTACTCCAAACTGTATGTCAACCATTTTGCCCCTTTTGGAAGAACTTAGCTTGCTGTTTTCACTTAGCTTTGGTAAATTACAAGTCCAGTGCTAATTTTAACAGCATATAATTTTAACAGTGTAAATACCTAAGCTGCAAGTACAGTGCTAATTTTAACATTGTAAATACCTCTGTCACTAGATTGAGATGTCTAATACAGTTCCTTTTGGTTCTTTGCTTTAATAGTAATATGTTTCTTCTTATAGGTTTAGGAGTTGTGCTCTGAACTCACTTTTAGTTTATTTTATCAGATGGCCTGAAGAGCAGAATGACATTTTTTTTATTCAACAATCACATTAGACCTTTTAAGCACATTTGGACAGAGCTACCATTCTGTGCAAAGAAATACTTTATGACTTATCAAAATTACTATAAAAAAAGTGACAGTATCAAAACCCCCTTATATTGCTTGATGCTGGTAAGCCTGGCCACCACAGCCCAAAAGCTCAGTGTTCTGCTTCAAGAGCAAGTTCAAGTATCACAGAAGTATCAACAAACTCAATGTTTGACTTCAGAACATCCAGCACAGAGCAAACAGACAAGATGTACAGAGTATAAATAGAAAGCATTAGTAAATATGTCTTAAAAGCTCTTCCTTTTAATGTAAACGGGACAATTTAAACTACAGTCATTCATGCATGCACAGCCACTGCTAGTGTGAGAGTTCACATTCTTGAAGCCAAATAATTCAGAAAAAACTAAGCTGATCCATTTAAACAAGCATTGATTTACAGATCAAGCAAAATTTTTTTATATTGCAGTTCCCATAGACATTATGATGATCTTAGCAAACTCAACAAGTTAAAAGAAGATTTCATTTTCAGAAGGGAAACGTGAAGTTAGGAAAAAAAAAGCAAGGTAAAGTTGAAGGACCTATTTCCAGAGACAAATTACAAAAATTTGTACTCCAGGTAAAACTTTTCAACAGACTTACTGAAGTTGGTAAATTACTAAAGCTCCAAGAGACTTGGAATAAGTGCAGTCTTAAAAGCCACATAAAAAGAGCCCTTAAATCTTTCTAATTTCAAAGCTCTTCAAGCAGACATTTATTTTAAGAGTAAAACAAAATAACCAGATTGAGTTCTGAGCTGCTAGAGCATGCACAGCACAGTTAAAGAATCTCTTTCAACACAATAATTAAAGCCATGCTTAGTATTTTATTAGAGAAAGAAGAGTGAAAGATTTGCATAAAAAAAGTGTAGGAAGACATAAAAACATGCACAAAGCATAACTGCAAACCTAAGATACGAAAGAGATCCATTGTACTTCTCAGTTACTGACCTGCCAGGCAGAAATTACTTTGCTTATGGCCCAGGCCACAATTTAGCACTTGAACAATGCATAAAAAGAATGCCAACGTGCAAAGCTTTTAAAAACAGAGCCCTTAAAGAAGCACAAAAAAGGAAGAAAAATCAGCTTCCTAGGGGCTACATTAGAAGTTTCCTTTTTAATAAAACATGCAAAAGATACACACCTTCTCCCTCACCCAGTTCAGCACGGTCTGGCTTTGTTTCTTTGTGCTGTCCCTCTGCCACTTTCACTGCCACAGCTCTGCAGATGGCCCCCAGCCTCCGGTCCAGCGAGCGGACCCCCGCCTCCCTCGTGTACCTGGGGCAGAGGCAACTGCTTTACTGCTGGATGCTCTTTGCAAGGCAGATTTCTTTTGAATGAAAAACACGCCTTTTTAAAATACACCCAAATAAAATGAGACGTGTAAGGCAGTGAGACTGTGGGTTACTCTGATAAACAGGAGAAATATGTCATGCTTTTATCAAAATAATTGTGGGTTTCTGATAAAATTGTAAAGCAAAACAAACTACTGTGTGGGAAGAAGACACGACTAACACCTGGTATCAAACTGGTGAAATGCTAACCACTGTTCCAATAGCACTGAGCTCTTCTCAGACACATAAAAAAAATTTAAGGAAGAACTATTTTCAAACTCAAAATATGGTTTACTGAAAGTTGAGGAACTGACTGTAAGAGTGCTTTAGTCTGTGATTAAAAGGAACACCAGATAATAACATTCACTAAATGCCAAAATGCCATCCTTCGTCATAAAATACTTTATTTCATTTAATACTGATACACTTTTTCCATTTGAAATGAGCTAGTTTCAAGTCCAAATGATGTTCTGATCAATATACTGCTCTCATGTCCAACAAAAAAAGGAGTTGTAATTAATACAAGCTATTTAGAAAAACCACATTTTATTTTTTTAACCTAATTGAATTTTTTAGACAAATGTAGCATACCAAGTCACAAGAAATAAAATGGTAATTTACATTTTTTTTTCTATGAAAATGACAGAAAGAAAGCTCAATTCTTTAAAATAAAGGTTGTCTGCTGCCAACATCATGGCTTCACACACTGAACACTGCAGCACTTCAAGTGTTTCTGTTTACTCATAGTGCCTTGCCCACTGAGTCAACACAACTGATTGTGAGCCACACTCTGAGAGCCAGAGCAAGGAATTCTCTAGAGAACGAAGGATGATTTGGTTTAGATAGCAGAGCCAGACAGAGCTGAGGAAAGAGCAATTCCCTAAATTACCAACTGTTAAACTTCTGAAGCTATTAAGGACAATAGATCTTAAGAAACATTTTGTGTTATCACTTCATAAATGATTTACAAGTTACCAGAAAAAGAAGTTATTTAACTTAAGACAATGAATAACAGATTTACCTGGTAATTATATCCAGTGTGGTTACTTGGGGAATCTGTATTTGCTGTGGAGTCAGGCCATGTTGTTCAAGCTGTTTAGGAATCAAGTGTCTATGTGCAATTTCAATTTTTTCTTCTTGTGTATAACCTTCAAAAGGAAAAGCATATGCTTATTAAACTTTTTGCTTACGTACTACAATATAATCAAATTTCTTAACATTTATAATTGTACCTGATTGAATTAAAAAAAGATCCCAGCTAGAATTTCAAAGGCTGTTGGTATGATACTATGTGGTTATTCATAACTTCATATGAACATGACAGAATAGAATTTTAGTTTTTTGAAGACCCCTTTCCTCATTGGAATCGTAAAAAAGATGCATTAGCCAACAGTCAGTCAGACTACAAACACATCCATCAGTGAAAAATATTGTTACAGGAGGTATCAATGTACCTTCATATACCTGGAACTGAATTTTCTTAAATGCAATGCTAAATTTCATTCTCATGACACAGGCCATCATGGAGGCATCCCAACTAGTCTCTTTCAAGGATTCTGCTCATTCTGTCTAGATTCCTGGCAGGCTTATCTTAAGGAACTGCTTTTCATTTCAGGAAAAACACCTCAGTGCTGTTTAAGGAGTCGCTATAGCCACCTTACTGAAAATGCTGCAGTGTTACCTGGAACTTGAATAATTTCCATTCTGTCCAGCAGAGCAGGTGGGATAGTAGCTGTAGTGTTGGCCGTAGCTATAAAAAGGACTTGGGACAGATCAAAGGCAACATTTAAGTAGTGATCAGTGAAGCTGTGGTTTTGTTCTGGATCCAAGACCTTAACAAGAGTGAACACAAAATTGATGCAGTTGGTTAATTTGAAGCAAATAAGATTCCCTGTGAACCTGTTAAATTGGACTTTACATTCATAAAATACATTATTAATATTACTCAAGCCTGACACTCAATATCCTGCCTCACTCGGATTACTCTGTAAATACATTCCACATCATATGCAAAGTTGTTTCCCCATTAGTTCTTTTTACCCTTTTCTAAAGATGGCTTTAGCGTTTTTTTAATCAAGTACCTCCTGTAAACTATCTCTATGACCTTTCACAGATGGTAGAGAGTGGCCTTTCAAGGACTACCAGCACCCTTGGAAAAGCAGCCTACGTGGTCCCATGGACTTGTAGCAGTAGAAATCTCTCAAGTAATCCCTGACTCCAGTCCTCTGCTGCTGCTGGTAGCTCTTCTTATTCAAAGTACACCAACCTGAAAGATCTCGCTGTGAAGATCAAGGGAAAGAACATAGATTATATCCACCTTATCTGCTGTCACTAAATCACCTGTCCCACTCATCAAATTCTGTCCAGCCTTTTAATACTAATACAGTAGCAGAAGCTCTTCTTATTGCCCATGACATCCTATGCAAGTCTTGAGCCTAGTTGAGCCCTTTGCCTTTCTTTTTTTTTAAATGGAGACAAAAGTACAAAAGGACTGAAGAATAACCCACAGTCTGATCAACCTCAAAATTTTTCTGCACAAGTAAAAATATGGCTTAAATAGAAACATAAAGAAGATGCAGATGACCTTTAAAGGTTGGACTAGATGACCTTTAAAGGTCATCTAGTCCAACCCCCTGCAGTGAGCAGGGACATCTGCAACTAGAGCAGGTTGCTCAGAGCCCTGTTCAACCTGATGCAGAATGTTTCCAGGGAGAGGGCTTCCAATACCTATCACAGCAATCTTTACCAGTGTCTCACCACTCTCACTGTGGTGGTGCAACACATATTTACCTTATATCTAGTCTAAATCTCCCCTCTTTTAGTTTAAAACCATTACCTCTCATCCTATTGCAGCAGGGCCTGCTAAAAAGCCTGCTCCCTTATTTCTTACAGGCCCCCTTGAAGTGCGGAAATGCCGCAATAAGATCTCCTTGGAGCCTTCTCTTCTTCAGGCTGAACAACAACTGGAACCCCAACTCCTTCAAGCCTTTCCTCATGGCAAAGGGGTTCCATCCCTCTGATAATTTCTGTGGCCTCCTCTGGACCCACTCCAACAGGTTAATTTTTCTCTTGTGCTGAGGACACCAGAGCTGGCCACAGCACTGCAGGTGGGTCTCACCAGAGCTATGCCGAGGGGCAGAATCCCCTCCCTCAACATCCTGGCCATGCTACTTTTGATGCAGCCCAGGATACATTTGTCCTACTCAGCTGCAAGGGCACACTGCCACCTCACGCCCAGCTTTTCATCCATCAGTACCCCCAAATCCTTCCTCACAGAGCTGCCCTCAGACTCTTCATTCCCCAGCCTGTACTGATACCAGGGATTGCCCTGACCCAAGTGCAGGACCTTGCACTTGGCCTTGTTGAACCTCACAAGGTTCACATGGTCCTCCTTCTCGAGCTTGTTCAGGTGATAACAGTATTTTCTTCCTATTGTTTTTAGTACTACTTATATAGTACACTTTATCTTCCAAAATGATGAATTATCAATTAATAATTCTCATGTTACAAATAACAGGACCTATGCATCTCCTGAGAAATTGCACATGGCTGTCAAAATAATTTATCTGCCTATAGCCAAATGAATTCAACCCTTGTCTTAGCAACTTGAATTATGGCCAAGAACAGTGTTGATAATTCTGAACAATTGCATTTGAGCACTTCTTAACTGGTCATGAAAGAAACAATGCTGAATTTTCATTACTCTTAAATTCTGTTCAGTCTTTGAAAAGTTAAAAATCTTTAGAACAGAAATGTTTTATGATCACAACAAATTAGAGAAATTTTTTTTTACAAAATGACAGAAACACAGCAGAACATTTTTAAAAACAGAGCTATTTCTGATTTTATTTTGAAGTACTGCACAGATTTAAGACTAATATTTGCAAATGTATTGTGACTGTAATAAAATACAAGTTATATGTTCCCCTTAATAGTGAAATCTCAAAACATGCTGAAGCATATGCCTAAATTCTAAACCTCAGGTTGGAACTCGGTGAATGCTGTTGTTCATTGGCTATAAGCTATCCAAAACCTTCTTTTCTTACCCTCTTCAACAGGCAGCTGATATAACTTAGTGATGAAGGCATTTGCCTTCATCAGTATCCTAACTAGCCAAGTACACTGATGCATAATTCAGCTATAGATACTCTTACCTCAACTAGTCCTACAACGCAGGGTGCTACAACAACAGGCAGTGTACCCAAGCACAGACAAACTGTCTCCAGTGGAAGGAGATCTATACTGAATATTAGTCTCCCATTGAAAGTTTAATATTGCAAATTTTTAAAAACTTGATTTAAACAGTAAATCCTGTTGTTTTGGGTTTTTTTTTTTTTTGACCTGGATAACACAGTATCTCCACAAAATTCCAGTCTATCAGCTGAAGCATTTGCAGCTACTTCCAAAGATGTTGAAAAGCAATGTATTTTGACAGAACACTTTGGTTATTTATAATATGTATCTACGGGCATGTCTATGTCTCTCTCTCTCTCTAGTCTGCAATTAGAAATTCTTATAAATCCTACTAAATGCTTAGCTGGTGATGGTGACATTTACAAAGAGATACAAAATATAGCTGTGCTAATTTGCAAACAATAATATCCAAATAAAAGTAAAGGAAACTGTAATCAAAGCTAACTCTGATTGTATCTAAAAACTGTTAATTATCTAAGATTTTCTACAAGGGCTAGAGTTTCTCTAGACCAATAAATCTTTATCATAGTAACTATTTCTCAGAATAAGGCAGAAAACAATATCACACCTATACATCTAAAACAGATTGTCCAAAGCAAATAGACCTGTTCTTCAGATAGGTATCTGTGCTAAAGTTCACGCTCAAAAGTTTTCAAAGATATTGAGCTAATACAAAAATATGAAGTACAAAATGAACATTCAGTGAACAAAATATCTTAGTTAATTTATGGCTGACAGCTCACACAGATACAAAGCCGTCTCTGTACCAGCTTTTTATTACCAGAAAAAGCACAATAAGTTCCATGAACATTTAATTGCCTGGCTATGCTCCTGGTCTAATTTCCCTGCATACAAATACTCACTATCAGGCACTTGGATCCATTTCTGTTTTCTTCTGTTTTAGACAGAGGTCATCTAAATTTAGACTAAAACATTCCCTTGTTGATGAACAGTAACTGGAAATAGGAAGACATTCTGTTTGGCTTAAGCAACAACTCTGCAGAAGTATTAGAACTAAATACTTATCTGGCAATTATAAAACATCAAGATTTGCTTCCAAGCTGATAGGGTATGGCAATTTTCTTCCTGAATATATCCCACTGTAAACAGTCAGTAAGAATTTAACACACCTACACATTAAGGAAAAAAGGATGTCCCTTTAATACTTAATGATGGCTCTTACCAAACAAGAAGCAGCCCTCTGAAAAACAAACATGCCAGTTAGGTGACCACTTACTATTGTTTGTTGTCCTACATAATAGTCAACTTTGCTCATTACAGATGGGCTTTCCAACAGTATAAACCATAAAAAACAGATCAAAATTAAGCAGTTATGTCCAGGTATGAGTTCTGCATTAGAAGAGGTAAAGCACCTGTTCCAGGATGTTTAGACAGCAGTAGAGACATATATAGACCTCACATGGGAGCAGCCCAGACACAGTTAATAGAGCAATTGTTTCACCAGATGCACCTACTGGTCCATTAGCAATGACTTACATAAAGACTGCAGCCCAAGCAGACAGTTGGAAGGTAACCTGACGAGCTTCCACTGGAATAATCCATGGCAGAAGCTGAGCTGAATATCACTGAGAATGTGGGTTTAAAATATGGAAACCAAAACCACCCCAAAGCAGCAACAAAGATAAAAAATTCAAATACAAATAATGTCAAAAAAAAAAAAATTGCCCTCACACTCTTGATCTGACAGAAGAAGGACAGAAATCTTAATTCTCTACTGCAAGACATGGAGTGGAAAATAAATCAAAAGAAACAGCAAAGGCTGAATAAAATTAATAATATTTATGTATAGATCTGGATTAATGGTTGGACCACTTCCAAAAGAAGTTATTATCTTTCCAAAGACTACAAATCATTGCATCATTACTGATTTTGACTGCCTAGTGAACAAAATACCTGAAAATGTCAGCTAGGTAACAAAATGTGATTTTTAGGTACGTTTTATCCATGCATTGACTAGATTTAGGCTGCCTTAGTTCAGTATCTAGAAGAGAACTAACAGAATAAGTATCAGCAAACTCAAAAACAGAGCTCATTACCATTAACAGCAAAGAGTAAATAAAATCCTGCATGTGAAAAGTACAAATAAAATGCATTTGAGCATTTGTTACACTCCTCTACTTGTTTTCCTTGCACTTAGAGGCATTTCATGTGCCTTATAGAAATGTGCATGACACACTTGAGAAATACACAGGTAAGGGACCATAAATGTAATTTTTAAAAGCTAAAAAACTGAAGCCATGGCATTTTCTAGCACATTCAAATTATTACTAGTTGATGTTAACATGCAAAGTCAAAACAGAGCTCTCAAACCATAGCCTGTTCATACACCGATTTTCAAAGAACTAGTTGGCCTTGTCAAAACAGTAATTTTACACTATCTAGCACAGAGAAAATAATGACATTTATGGAATGTCAACTGATATTTCATTTGCAGAAAGTCACAGAGCATACAGATACTACTTAAGATGTCATGAGCTTATTTTTTCATATTCAAATCACTGTTTGACACACCGTCAGTCAAAAAGAGTCATTAGAATGACTCTGTAGGGAAATATTACCAGAACTATTTTAATCTCCACCTACAACCACCCAGCTACAGAAGTTACTACACCTTAAGTCTGACAACTGAGATGCTTCTAGGATTATACCCTAAATCATTTCAGTAAAAGTGAGCCAGGCTAGCTCAAAAAATATGGATAAAATCTTTTACTAACCCAATTCCTTTTGACAGAAACAGGTAAAGAACAATCACAGAAGCAGTTCAGCTGAAACAATGACAGGATGGTAGCCTCTACAGGCAGACAGAATATAAAAGAGAGGTAGACAGTGTAAGAACCCAGCAGTATAAGGAAATGCTAAATGTGCCCAATAACAAAGCCATTAAGTGTGCTAGTGCTACATCTGCTCTGGACAACCTCAAGCATTTCAGCCTAGCCCAGCCTCCCTGTGCCACTGCCTTCCTCATTCCCTCCTTTCCTCATCATCGGAGCAAGCACAGGAAAATGTACACAGCGTTCGTAACTAGTATGCTGAGGAAGGGCAGTGCTCTTTGCCTCTTCGCCACACCTGAGGAGATGCTCCTCCATCTCTCCAGAAAACTGCTAGAATAAACCCATTCAATATGCAATTCTTCAGTGGAATTCTTCAGTGGAAGAAGGATTAGTAGTGAGATAACATTGTGTATCATACAATGAATGAAAAAGCTGACACCGCCTTGCTATCTTTTGTCCAGCGAATCTTCCTTTCCCAGTCCAGTATATTAATTCCTTTTAATGACAAATGAAACAACGCTTGCAATTTAACATCTCTTACCTCAAGCAAGGCTGCTGCAGGATCCCCCTGCAAGCTCTTCCCCAGTTTATCCACCTCATCTAACAGGAATACTGGATTGTTAACCCCAACAGTCTTCAGTCCATTGATTATTCTGCCAGGCATACTGCCAACATAGGTGCGCCTGTGAGAAATAAGGGGAAAGAGGGGCCAGACATGTTTAACAGGAATGGAAACATCAAAAATAAAACTCAAGGAGAATATAAGAATAAGCAGTATTGTAAAAGTCTTTGGGATACACATCTGAACTAACATAAGCAATTATATCAGCAGATGAAAATTGCAGTTCCATGGTGCACTTGTTGGTCTGGAAAGGTAAACATCTGCATTGAAGTGTATCCAAACTTTCTGGCTTGCAGGCGTTTTGCATAATTCTGTACAAGCATCCTTATACTGTATGAACAAGCAGAAGTAGATTTGGGAATGTCATTAATATTAACATTTTCATCACAATACTGGGGTTTTGTCATCAGAACAGAGTTCACACAGCATGTTACAAATGAGAGCAAAATTCCGAATCTGCTGAATTGTCAATGTCCCCTGTACATACAGCATGTTTTAATTAATACTCATACACAAAACTGCATTTGCTATGTCATTTCAACATGAAATAAAAAACTAGCAGTGCAACAGCATAAAAATTTATGAGTATAAGCTTATACAGCAAAGGTAGCAAACCCTCTTTTTCACAATGCACAGAGCAACTACTCTTTACATTCATACATAACCCACATTTGCTACATTTATCACAGCTTTTTCTGCTTGTCCCATAACTAAATACAAAACTGTAATTAATAGCATGAAACGCTGGTTGCTCAGGATTAAACAAGTCCACGGAGTGCTGAATTACAGCACCTATCTCATGACCCTCACAAAGCAGATAGGCAGAAGAGGCCTGCTTTGCCATATGATCTATTTTAACACAGTCCAAAATAAACAGGATGACATTTAGAAAGATGAAACCAAAAATGCCATGGGAGCAATTTCAAAAGAGACAAGAGAAGACTTTAAATATTAAAAAAAAAGCCAACTCAAACCATACAGCAACAGGGTTAGTTCCATGTAATATTTAACCACCAAGGGAACAAATTGCAGTTACAGTATTTCGTTCTAAACCTGAGAAATACAGAAGTTTTAAAGTTTTTCTAGATAGCCAGAAATGCAACAAAATTCGTTTGCCTCTTACCGCCTTTGTGACAGGTGCTAACCGCTGGAGCAGCCAGCAGGCAACAGCTTATCACCTCACTGCTCTCCTGCAGCCTTGCTCTGCAGCGAGGGAGCGGCTTCCCCTCCAGTGAGCATCGCGCCATATAACGTTTATTACAGACCAAGACTCTGCACAGGGGAGCTATTATGCTGGCGTGCCACTTCATTCTCCATCTGCACACAGCCAACCTTGCCAAAAGAATGAAAGGGCTCCATAAAATCCAATCAGAAAATTACAAGAGCGGAGCAGAACTGAAGCTCACAGAAGTCAATCATTTCCCAGTGCAACCAAATTAATCACTGTAGCAATCCGGGAGCTTCTTTGGGTGGTTTTCTTGGTTGTTTGTTGGTGGGGGTTTTGTTGTTGTTACTTCTGAGGAGTTTTTAACAGGAGGTGCTTAGTGCAGTAGTAAATTTCATATGCTTCAGAGACAATGCAGTCTGTCTGGTTTTAATATTCTATTTATGCCAACAATAGGATAACAATTAGGTAAACATTAAATAGTCTTCTTTCTTGCTTGGTACATGATTCTCAAGTGCATACTTAAAGACATCACACTTTTTTAATGCACGTTTGGTTTTATAGACACAAAGTTTTATCGGATCCTTTTAAATTCTGTAACATCTTGAGATATCTAAGTTCTACCTAGTGTTAAGAAACAGCTTTGGTTTATAAACTAAATTAAGGTAAACTGGGCTTCTTCAGTCAAAGGAAAGCACTGTGAATAATCACTTTATCTCCCTGCACAATCCAATTGCAGTAACACAGGTCAAAGGATAATAAGTGTTAGGTATCCAAAGGTTTTCTGAATAATAAATCTGTTTATACCCATGCAAACACACACCACTTTTTCTAAATAGAAGCACTTAAAAAAAACAAAAAAAAACAAAAAAAAAAAAAAAAAAAACACAAAACCAAACCAAACAACAAAAACCCAAAACAAACCAGGAAGATATTTTTCTTTCATGAGATGCAAAAAGGCTGTTGTTGTTAATAGAAATACATTTTTTTTTCCCCCTAAAACAACCCTAAATATAGACTTCAAGTCACTGTCACTTTAAATTCAAGTAGGTTTGGATTTTTAATAACACATTTACACATGTGGAAGATTCTCAGAGATATACCATGTCCCAGTAAGACTTAACTGTTGTACACAATTAAGTCTCTTAACATTTTAAAATAAACCATACACGAGGTAGGTTGAAGCACAGCGTACCAAGATTTGTGGTGAAGAAAAATCAGAAAAAAGAAAATATACACAGTACAACTTATGACAAGTCAAGTGAGATCAATACCTTGGAGAAATACAATTTTAAGAACATAAAAATTAAGTGGCTTCTAAAGCAAGCAGTAAGAAAAACATTCTATCAGTGACAGATTTTTTTTTTTGAAACGTACCCTGTCCAAAGTAAGCCTTGTGTCATGAGCTACTGTACAAAAAAAAAAAAAATTAAGAGAAGCCGCAGCCCAACTGAAACAGAAACTTAAACACTGTTATGAATAGGATGAAATGGTTTTCTACACAACCCACGAGTTCTTCAAGAAATTCCAAAGTCAAAATTAAAGCAACTATTGTTGGAAATATGGAACCGTTTGACAAAACATTCAGTCTCCACAGAATTAGGGAAAACAGATGAGAAAAGTACAGAGTGGCTAGAAATATTCTGCTCATCCTTTCACTACATGACAACTGACTATTCTCACTCTTCCTCTCTTGTACTGTCTATTTCTCATGTGTATGTTCGATAATCTCTAGACATGATAAATCTAAATAACTAACTCCAATATAAATGTCATGCTTAAGTTTATGTAATGTGTCAGGTATCACAAAGTAGAAACCAGGACTATAAATTTTAGGATATCAAATACCTAGATATCCATTCACTCTTCCCATGTGTACCAATCTAAATCTGTGATGCATTTCCATTTATTAAAGATGGGCAAATACCTACTTTATAACACTATCAAAGACTCAAAATCTCCAAGGCAAGTAAAGAATGCTAATGCAAGTGGCATATATGGGATGACAAAGAAGAATAATGTAGTTATTTTACTTTGAAAATATAAATGCAGGTAGCCTGTTTTAATTTTTAAGTGGTTACTATGAAACACATCACAACAAAAAGAGTCCTTGGTAAGACAGACCCTACAGATATTTATATAATTTTAATATATTCTAGTGGTTTTATATAAGTGGATATGGCCATTTATCTGCTTGGACATTAACCTCTACCTTGTAATTTGTGAAACTGAATACTAGAACAGTTTGTGAACAGTAGCCACTGAATGGGAAGTTACTCTTTATTTTCATTATTTTATCTAGGGTTGAAAGAAGGAAAATCAATATTCTGTATTAGCATTTTTTATGATATAACGTTGCTTTCCTCATTTTTTGATGTGCTGTTTCTCTCCATACATTAAACCTAGAAAGAGTCAGCTGCTTTCCATTCAAAACAGGAAGTACAGATCAAGTTTCCTAGTTACATCACTTGCATAGTAACAACTGGGAAAAAAAAACAAACCTTAAGAGCTCATGCCATAGAAGGTCTGTAACTTAGTAATAATTTTATTTATTTTTAAATTAGTGAAAAGGTATCTTTAACACACAAGTAGAATTGGTCACCACATCATTAGGAGCTATGTGCCCTAGAAAATGCAAGAAAGACAGCTGGGAAATCTAACCTTGTCGGCTCTCCTAGTGTAAACTGGGAATGTATATTAATAGGAATTTTTAAAGCTGTACTGTATTCCTGATAAAAACACGACTCACTTTCTTCATACTGTTCTAAAAATAAAAGTTTTAAATTATTTTTAACTACCGTGGTTTTCAAACATCAGAGGTAGGAAAAGGTAACGAAGTTAATGCCACCAAAGAAACTATTTCTAAACTTGGTTGCACAAGGTCAGATATTATTTTTTCAAGACCAGAGGTTGTCATCACACACGTGCTTACGAATGAATCTATCCTTTGTACTTGTATAACAAAGCTATTCCTCCCACAAGTGAAGCTGCTGGAGGATTGCTTTCTTCTAGTGCAAAAAGGCCTGTGCCGTGAGCTGCGAGCGTAATTGTACTGGTGAGGAATCACACCTTTCCTCACACACAAACACCTGAACAAGTCTTCAGCACAAGCCTAAGCCAGAAGTAAACCATCCAAACTCCTAAAAACTGAAAAGCAAAGGTAACATACGACAGAGTGCTTCTCATGGAGGTGAAAGAGAGAAAAAAGAGCTTCACGGTGATCTCATCAGCACCACTATAAATAAACGGCACCTTTCTTTTTTAAAAACAGAAAACCACACACATGCAACTGAGAAGATTATATAGTTCCTGTATAAAACAAAGTATCAATACTGAGGAGATCTTAAATGCACTGAGCTTCTTGGAAAAAGTTCTAAGTTGTCTTTCAGGGTGGTTTAGTTTTTTTTAATTTCTTTTTTTTTAAAATACAAGTTAACAACAAACATAAACAGCAAACTTTAATGGGTATAGGTGAATGGTAAAAGCAAACAACAGCCAGAGGATGTCTAAAAAAGCACTCCTGTTTTTGTACCAACACGATGATTTCATTCTGGGACTGCAGAACAGTAGTTGCTACTCTTCACCCAATCAAAAGAGGCCTCACAAACCGCTGCTGCAGGCACATGACTGACGCTGAAATGGCCAAACCCAGGCACTTCCGGCTGCCCTAATTCCAGCCCGCAGGGAGCCGCTCACCCCCCAGCCCCGCGCCCCGCCCTCCCGCCGCCTCACTGCCTTCATCGCGCTCACTCAGCTCACCACTCTGCATCTTTCACCTACAGCAGGCCTAAGAGGCCAAAGTTAATGCCATTTCAGGCACTGCTTGCTTGCAAGTGAAACTGAACCACGTTTGAAATAGTCTAGTACATTTACTACATTTTACGTTAAAAAAAAAAAAAGTTTAGTATATTAGTAGACACATATAGTATCATTCTTCAGAAATGTGAAATGTTAATGGCATCTTTAACTTAAGGCTTAAAGGCTAATAAGGAGATTTTAGGCAGAAAGGAATGGCCCCTATCATCTAATATTAGAAAATCAGCCAACTAAACAGTAGAACTCTGAGAACAACAACCTATGTCTCCCCCACTTTTAAACCACCTCTGCAATTCCTCTCTATGACCGACACCAGATGCATGACATAGATTCACTTGACAGGCAATAAACTTAAGGATTTATTCACGCAAAAGGTCATGACAGAGAGGGGTCTATGGGAAAGCTGTAGTTTTAATCTGGTTAAGTCTTATTCCAAGAAGCAGAAAAGCAGAAAGAAAAAAAATGAAGCAGAATTTGAAAAACAGTATGCAACAGTTGGTTTTGATTTTTATCTACAAAATAACTTGCAAAAGCTCTTGGAAACAAGGGACTCCTAATACTTACTGCTCTAAAGTTTGTTTCTAAACTATACACTTGTTTGTTGAAAAATAACCACATGATACTCTTGCCAATTCTAGATCATATTGGCCTTGCTAATGAAAAAATAAACTGTCTTATCGAATGCTTCCCTTCAGTAATTTAAGTAAATTTTTCATATGACATAATGGTTAGTTTCTAACTTGCATTAATAGTTTAGTAATGCCCTCAAAAATACTACAGTGGCAGCCACAAACATCTGCATTTAAAAGTTTTTAAAAGACTCATTACCACGTAACTCTAGCTGTCTTTACTCTTACTAGGTTTAAGCACAAGATAGAAAGCCAAACAAAACACAATAAACCAAAAAGGAAACCAGTACAAATTGCAGGCAATTGAGTAAGAGTTGACAATAGTTTTACTTTCTTCGCCATGTCAATTCCAGAGTGGTTTCCCTGTTACAAAGCTGCAGTCCTGCTCTGCCCTCCATAAAAAGTAACTTCTGTCTATCATGTTAGTATTTAACAGCCTCTAGTGGTTTCGCCTCGAATGGCATCATGTTGCGGAATCATATAATGAACTGGTTTTAGGATCTATGCCGTTAAGTAATCTGATCAGTGACTAACAATACAGTTTATGAATTACAGGAATAATATGCAGTGAAAGAGAACAGAGTTTCACTTCTTTCTCCATCAGCGTGCAAGTAAATGGGTAAAAGGGCCAGCTATTACAAAGGTTTAGATCAAACACACATGCATCGAGTCCTGCTGCATAGTAAAGAACATGTTAAAGCAGGTGTATCTACAAAACCCCAGTAGCTGTTGGGATGTTGACCAAAACTACACCAAAAAAAAAAAACCTTACAGATCGCTCATTTCAACCTACAAACTCTAGGTAAGTGTTAACCACTCTGGAAAACAAAAATCCTGCAAACTCACCACAGAAGAATGTGCACAGTAATAAACACATATTGCTCATTTTACCAAGGGTGTTGAACTAAAGGTTTACAAAATTACTCTGGATTTTCAAGCTAATATTAAGTACAACATCCCTGTCATGTTGCCTTTTCATCTCTCATATTACTGACCACTTCTTAGACCAGAACATATTATATCCTAGGTTCCTAGAAGAACACAGTATTTCAGATTCTTAGTTTATGCATATGTTCAGCACAAGACTTCCCAGTGAGTATCTCACGTGCCTTTCAGGACTGTGAGCTTCCACCACTCTGATGTATTTACACACGCACTAGCTTTCAGAGTCAGAAGTCTGATACTCAAAAAACGGACCTTTATCAAGGCATTTAAGTTTTCATTCAAATTACACAGGGAAGTGATAAGAATACCAAGGTCCTTTCTGTGCCTTGAAATAAAAAAGAAATTACAGAATAACCTGGAACTGAAGAAAGAATAACAATGTATTTTGATGCTTCAAAGTAGCGGTATAGCCATTGGACAAAATTAACTGCTATGTGGCATCAAAGAAATAACCGATAGCTTTCATTCATAACATTCTACCTACTGTTGCAAGGAGGTATTTTATTCAGTAACACATCTTGAAAAAAAGGAAAAACCCCACACAGTTTTACAGCTCTTTAGAATGTTAACAAAGTCATTATTCCGCATTTCCTACACAGCATGCAATAAATATAAAGTGTGTTTAATGGAACCAGAAAAGCTGTACTGATGTGTGTGGCAATCCCTTCTCTACCTTACACATTCATTATGCTTCCAGTTGCAGGATGGGAAATGGACCATTATAAAGAAAAGGTTATGATACAGGAAGAGATGCAGGAGCAAAAGAAAAAAAGGTCCTAAGGGAAGTCACTCAAAAAATCTCCTTAGAAATCTTCCAGTTTGGGAGTCCTTATATAAACTACTTTTTGAAATGGGAAAATAGCACACTAACAAGTTTGAGATAGTAAGTAGCTCACTTGCTATCCTCTTGCAACTTTTAAGTATCACCCAGTTTATCCTCCTGTTTTAGCAACAACCATGGTTACAAGCTATTCATAGGCTTTTCGTATAACTGTATCTTTACATCCTAAAATGTACAAAAATCAGCACAAAGATTTATGAATTTACAATAGACTTTCTAGTGAATTTTAATTCAAAGTGCCAAAATGACTGACGGTGAAATTCCATTTTCCTGTATGACAGTAAAAGGCAGCAGCAGAAGGAAAGAATAAAGGCTGTATCTCAACTCCCAACATTCATAACCATTACCAAAACTCTCTCCTGCATAATGCCATTGAATACCAAGAAATATCAATGAGTAACTAACACTGTTTGAAATAAGCAAAATTTCTCTTATTAGCTAAACAATGAAAATAATACATTCTGTAAAAAAAAAAATTAAATAATTGCAATTACGAAAGGAAGTAGCAGTTACCTGTGGCCTCGAATATCAGACTGATCACAGACTCCTCCTAAAGCAATTCTGTGGAACTCTCGACCCAAGGTCTTTGCAATTGATCTTCCAACACTAGTTTTACCAACTCCTGGGGGCCCCACAAAACAAAGAATGGGTCCCTTGAGCTTATTTTTAAGCTGTCGGACAGCTAAGTACTCCAAAACTCTCTTCTTCAACTTCTCCATAGCATAATGATCATTATCCAAAAGAATTCGAGCTGCACGAATTTCGAGGCGATCTATCAATCATCGACAACAGAAAAGGTATCAGCACCTTCACATTTAAAAATGGCAACAATTCATTCTACACTACAATAGAAACAGTCTCAAACATGTTCATCAATGCAATCCCCCGACACGCTCAAGTATCGCACAATGTTTTCCAACAACAAAGTTATTATAGTTCTCCATTAATAAGGAAATTAGACACAAGCTAGACTGGTCACAGTACCAGTAATGAAATTTTTAAAAACTCACCTTTTCACTGCATCACAGATTGAAATAACTTTCAAATGAATTAATTTACTGTCTATTCTAGAACAGCTGTTCAGTGATAAGCAAATTTTTAAGTGTTTGATTTCTTACAGAAGGGTAAGCATGATCCCGTAAGGTCTTCTCAAAAGACATGTTCATCCCTGCGTCTTCATCACATACTTATGATGAGTCTGTAACTACCTCACAAACAGAGCACAAGCCAAACTTATTGGCTTGAAGGGTAGGCTTTCCTTGCTATGAAACAAAATGATTTGGCACTCCAAAAAACACTGATGCGATACTAGGACTGGAAGAATTAGTTGTCTGCAATTACCATAATTTGAGATAAATGGGCAGGCCTCACCAATGGACATTAACCAACGCTTTAAACAGAACAGGAATTTCTAGCACAAAGCAGCTGTTCTCTTTGCTCTGCAACTTAGAGTAGCCAGGAAGCAGTGAAGTCTATTGGTAAACTCTGCATGCACCCACTCTTCAAATCCTATGGGTTGCAGATGCAGACCCTTCATCCCAGCAAGCGTGCTTATTTCACACGCAGACAATCACCCTTACATTCTCATCAACTGTGTAAGTCTTTGTAACAAACCATGGAATTAAAAAATTCACTGATTACCAACATCTTCTACTGGACTTTCTATTTTGTAGTCACATATATTTTTATTAGCTGTAGTGACAAACTTTACAACTTCGCTTAAAGAGGAAACATCAAACGACATGTAACATGGTATCATTTTACAAGATTAAAAACCAACTTTCACAAAAAAATTATTCAGCTAGAACATGAATGTCAACGAATACTTTACTCATTTGGGGATTCTTTGGATAACAACAGAGATCTACAAAGATCTGTAGGCAGATCTTTTTGCAGTTTAATGACTAAAGAAAATATTTACAAGATTTGTAAATGTCCGAGGCTCTAGTTCAAAATGGCCAAAATTCATCACCATGCACACTAAGAAGGCAAATGATAAGCAGACATTTCTGCTGCTGTGGTATGTTAAGTTTCTTTTTAAAATCAGATTGTTAAAAATCTTGTTCAAAACTCTCATTCTTCAGGAGCTGCTAGCTGCTCTTCTCCAGCAGTATACCTTCTGGAACGCAATTTTGCCCAGTTGATCTACTTGTGTTGGTTCATAGGAAAGGTCATATTTGGTTCTCCTCTCTTTCCTCACATTTTTGCATGCCGTTCCACATTAACAGTATCACTCTCTACTCACAACTTCTGAAAACTATGGTAAAAAGCTGACATGGTACTCAGTTTTTTTATTGTACCTGATGTTGTAATTACTGAAATTAATTACAACTGTGCTGTTTCATCCTTTTGTACCTTGCCAAATTTCATAGATTAACTTAGGACACACCAGATCTTTCTTCAGGAAGATTAATGCTATAGAAATGTACGAAAGCTTTTTTGTCCGACATATAAAAAGTAATTAGATGCTCATTTCTTCATTATTTTAGATACATGCTAGCACAGAATGTAAGTAATAACACCTCAGTTTTCCTGTGGAGATATTCCTAGTACTTCTAAAATTCACATTCTTAGATGTACAGGTGAGTTACACAGGCTATTCAGTACACATATTTTACTTTAAGCCAGGTAGACTATAAGACTTCAGTAGCGTATTAATGACATCTTTACGACCACACAATGAGACAAACATTTGCATGAGAGAACTAAGTACACAGTGTTTACATGATGGTTACATGTCCTAAAATGTCTGTGTAAGAGACAATTAACAATAACAGATGAGTTTACCTTTTGTACTCTTGTTCCATGGCAATTCTACCATCAGTTCCAAATAATTTCTTGTCAAAGCATATTCTGGCATTGACTGAGGCATCTTCTTTAATCTGGAAATATATGCTCAGAATTCATAAGGCTAACCAGGAATTAATTGCAAAGCAACTTTCCTGCATCCTGAGACACATATTTAGCAAACTCTTACTTTCTGACAACCATAATACTAAAAAAAGCAAGTACCTACCCAATCAATTATGAGACCTTCTTTGCACAATGTTAGGTTATTTATAGGATACAAACAGAAATGAAAATGCATACACCCTGCATACACCACTGTATACACAACCTCACTGAAAAAGAGGTTGCTAAATATCCTATCACCAGGGATAGCAGTTATCCTCTCAAAGGAAAACAGAAGGAAAAAAGACTCAATAACTAGGTCAGTTTATTCATTAATTATCAACAACTGTGGCAGTGTTTAGCTTTTTTTTTTGAGCTTCATAACATAGAGGAATTGAGCTTACAGTCTAACGTTGTATTAATGTAGAACTTTGTGCAACTTTATGAAATATGAAGACTTCATATTTCTTTGTCATCACCTTTTGTGTTCCAGAAAGATGAAATGATGAAATTTTTAAGGAAAAAAAAAAATCACACCACTAAATTAAAAAATATCATTTCCAAAACACAGCCAAGACAAACATATCATCAAAGAAGAAAAGGTTAATGCAAGATTTGTTTTAAAAAATGAAATATAAGAAGAAACTACCTGAAAATCTCCTACCTCTTTATTTCCTTAAGACAAACTTTAAGAGCTTGCTCCGACATACTGGATGTTCTAATCTTTTTTTCCAGCATGACGACATCATCATGATCTTCTTCCTCCTCCTCATCTTCTGTAGTGCTTGGAATGTGATTGATTCTTCTGTTAGGACGAATAGCTACAACCTATGAAATGGAAAACAGAGCCAGAGAATAGTAGCGGGTTTTATCTATAAAATAAGGTGTGTACTTTGGCTTTGAACTGAAACTCTAACAAAACCATGCACCATGCTGGGCAAGCCTCCTTCATAAACAAATTCTGAAGATTTTAATATAATAAATAACTTCACAAAGTGTTACTGGTACTTCTTTAAAAAGTTACAGTTCTCATTTTATTGTATGTATTTCTTAAGTGCATTTATCATATACCCTAAACTAGCAGACAACAGAAAACAAAACTGAAAACAAAACAGAAAAACTGTGATTTTTCTGGGCACTGCAGCCCACCACATTAAGCAGAACAAGCCTAACCTTTACAAAACAGGTAAGTCTTCTCTCTTACCTTTTCCATTTCTCAGTTACTTCAAAACTATTACTAAACTGTGCAATTACAGTTAGATGCAGCAAAAGCATAAGCTGCACTAGTATAACAAACTACATTTTACAACTAAACCATTTTATTTAACCACTGTATTTCAAGAGCTATCATTCACCTTCAATGTAATTAGTAAAAGGTACACATTTCACTGCACAGGCCAAAACTCATTGTGTGCACACCATGCAAGTAAACTGGGCATCAGATGACTCTTCAAAGGAACCTTAGCATTTATGCAATAACAGAAAGTACTCCGACTGAAAATAAATAAAACCTAGGTAGTTTTAAAATAGGTATCTTAAATTGCCAAAGGTGCCATCTCCGCAGCTCCAGACTGCCCATGAAACATTATGGCCATCGATTAAATTTTACACAGATTAAAATCACTCATGCTGATTAGCCTGTTTGAAAGTGCATCTTGATACTTATCTAGGATCCTTAAGTATCCTACATTTAAAGGTCCATACCCTTTTATCATCATCCTGTTTGGGCTTTCTTGTTTTCTGAAGCAGCTTCAGGCCTTCAATTTGTCTGACAAGCAATGGTATAGTCATCTTGAATCGTTCTTCCAGCCTAACAGCATCTAAAATCTAAGAGCAAGGAGTTTTAAGTAGCCAACAAGTTCACACTGATGGATCATCATTTTGTACACAGAGGGTACAGTTACTGCCTTTTGACCAGAATTAGAAAATAGATGGTTTATGAAAAAAGGTAGGAAGAAAAGCAATGAGCTGTACCAAATGTCTATCAGCATTCTATTTTTCCACTGCTGAGCCTCAGGAGAGAGCTAGCCCTTGAAGAACGTTATAGCGTGGTCTCCTTGGTCAACTCAGAAAAAAAAAATTACCTTGTGCCTAAAGTTTTTGTTTGTTTGGGTTTGGTTTGGTTTGTCTTTTTTAAATTTTATACATTATTTCACTTCCTCGTTTAATGAAGTTGATATGTGGAAATGGGTAGAATCTGGCTCTCCTGTGTTTCCACAGATTCCAATGGCCACTCTTTTCTTTAGCACTTCTAATAATAAAAAATAAAGGACATGCCAAATTTAATGACTAGTGTAGCCTTCCTCCAGGCAGGATATTCAGCTATAGTACACATCTTCAGTTTCATATTACTGTAAAAATACCTATTTTTTGTGCTTTGAAAGAACCTAACTTACACTTCCAATTCAAAGTTGAACATGCAGCATTGACAATGACAAAAGGAACAAAAAAAAACTTCCGAAAAGAGCAAGCAAATAGAGAAATCACACTAGTAAGCATGGAGTCATAAGCATAATTTCTGCAGTTATTTTGACACACTGTGAATTTAATCAGTATCTCAGCATTTAAAAACTCCACACTTTAAGAATGTTTTAAAAGGATTTTTAAAAAATTATTCTGAAGATGTTGGTATTAACGGATGCACAGTGATCTGTCAACTCTTGACAAGCAAGCATGACTTTAACACAATTTGAAGAAAGGTTCACCATCTTTACTATGGGAAGAAGTCTACACTGTATTTATTGTTTAATAAAATGAACTGCTTCCAACGCTAGCTAGATTAATTTACCTATTAGGTGAATTCTAACACAGATTTATAAACATTTTCAACAACAGCACAGAAACTTGTACAAGTATTCTTGTTCAGTCGTAATAGAAATTATCTTCTGGTGTAACATTATCACTGTACAGTCTCAAGTTTAAGCAATTCCAAAATTATCTGAAAGTGATTAACTATTAAAAAAAAGCAAACACCTATCTCCTCCTAAGAAGTTTAAGAACATAATACCTGAAGCTTCTCTTGGTTGGATGTACGGATGATAGAAGTCAGTATATCTGGCAAAGCTTCTCTAGGCAGATTGTCCAAAAGCCGTCTCAGCTTTGCAACTGCAGGGACAGACATATCCAGCATCTCGACCAGCTGTAACGAACACACAGTGAACAGTGTCCATAGCTGCTGTTATTTCTTTTTAAATTATTCGAGCACCAAACCTAAAAATTATTTCAACTTTCAGTGTGAAATTCGTCTAGGTATTTTGTCAAAAAGCTACTTAAATAAATGTTTTAAAATTTCACAGAAGTGGCACTAATTCAGCATAGGGCAATCAAGACTTAGAGCTTTCCACTTGTTTAAAAAATTAAACAATATCACCATTGTTTGCAGAGCTTTTTTCAAAGCCTGCATCTCTAATTTCCCCCCCGCACCCCTATTAAAAACTTGCCCAGTTATCTTAACACAATGATGACTCTTTCTGTACATCCTTTAAATTCAAATTCATTATAGTGGGGTATAGCTTTTTATAATTAAGGCTACAGAGGTTTTTTTTTCCCCCTTTAATAATTAATTTCTTTTAAAAAAAAAAATTACAAAAAACCAATCAAGTGTATAAATTTTTATATGCATGTATATAACCCTGGGAAAAAAAAAAAAGTATCCCTTTTACTAGAGCGTATTTACAGTATTAGAAAAAAGTTCTTTAATGTAAGGGTGATAGAATGGGAATGGGCTGCCCACAGAGGTTGTGGAGGCCCCACTTTTGGAATCACTCAAGGTAAGGCTTGATGGGGCTCCAAGCAACCTGACCTAGGTAGAGATGTCCCTACTTGTGTAGGGAGGTTGGACCAGATGACATCTAGAGATCCCTTCCAGCCAAAAACATTCTATGATTCTATTGCTATATATGAAATAATATCAAGCTTATTGTAGCACTAACAGACCCAGATAGATTCATCCTCTAATGAGCTGCATAGACACCCTGGAACTCCACACAGAAACCTTAAGCCATAACAAAAATATTTATTTTGTAGCAGACATACTGCAACTCTACTGGGCACCAAAAAAAAACCCCAACCCAACACAGAAAGAGCAGACAGGAAACAACCAGGATACATAAGACTAAAACAATCTACCTGCACTGCGTATTTGTAGAATTGTTCTGACAACTCTCCAAGTTCCTCCTCAGATTTATGCTGATTAGTAAACTGCTCAAGTCGATCTAACTGTTCAACTTCAGCTACAGGATACGGCTTCTCTTTGAGCAGCTGCAGGATCTGGAATCGGCAGAGGCCCGTAACAAGCAACGTGTAATGTGGCTTGGGCCAGTTGCTACCAACCACCTGAACCGCCAAGGCAGCAGTGCCAATCCTAAAAACAGATCAAATTTTTGTATTATTTGTCACTTTCCACTGAATATTTTGTGTTTACCTTATCAAGAAGCAAGTGAACTATAGCTTGCAAGAACCTTGTAGGTCTTAGTTCCTTATCATGAAAAGCAACCAAATTATACTATTTCTTTTGTAACACAGATAACAAAACCAAACCCTAAAACGTGAAAATGAATGAGCTAACTGAAAAACTAAAATAACACAATATAGTCGCTTGACTTAGAAATGTATGCAATTTTTTTTTCCACAAATAATTTAAGGGATCTTGCTGCAGACAGGAACATTGACATTTCTGCTCTAAGTATACTATATGCATGGGAAAATTGAGCGTTTGCAATTTACAGTTATCCAATGCAGTTGTCTGCCTCGTTCTGAAAAAAATGTTTTAGATCAGATTTAAGCAGATTTAAAACAAGTTATTTTCTTGCAAAACCTTATTAAATTCACTGACGTGATGAAGTTTTGCAAGTAAGCGTGTTAGTTTTACTCACACTTTACCCCACCGAAATACAATTCGTTTTCGTTTTATGTGAAGTAGGTGACTGTCCATGCTATTTATTAGGTGAAAAATGTTATCGTTAATAATTGTGACAGCCTTACTGCTCCTGGCCCACGTTCTTTGATCCTATTTTTCTCTTCCACCTTCGTCTCCTTTTTCACACTTTTCTCGCAGACGCCAGTCGGACAGTGCCCGACACCGCGATCCCCCCATCGGACGCTCGCCCGGCGCAGCGAGACGAGTTTCTCGGACGGGACAAGCGCTTCGCACGCGGCGGCGGCGCGGCAAAGTCTCGCCCGACCCCGCGGCAAGGCCAGCCCTGCTCCCGGCGATC
>NW_008595635.1:0-6585 GCF_000691845.1 Merops nubicus
CTCTGGTGGCCGCAGGTCGGGCCGGGCCGGGCCCGCTCCGCTCCTCTCCGCAGCGCCTCGGACGGGGCAGGCAGCCACTTCCTCCAGGGCACCTCAGGCCCTGCGCAGGGGGAAACCCTCTGCTCTTTCTACGTGGTTCCTGAACGAACAAAACCACTGCAGACACCTACACCTACCCAGTCTCCTGTAAAGGGACTGACCTGATTCTGTCCCTTCACACAACACAAAATATTTCAGTGCTGATGGAATATGTTTTACTACTGTTTTCTTCAGTTCCACCTAAGTCCTTAACATCCCTTTCTCATTACATCTCATGGAATTGAGACAAATAGTAAAGGCACTGAAAATACTTTTTAACAGTCAGTGAAAAATTGTTGCCAAGGTACAAACTCCACCTTTCAGATTTGTTCCATTTTCATTTGGCTTGCACAATAAAATCACAATATTTTGCCTACCTTCATTTCAGGGGGGAGAAAGGAGTAATTTTTGTTGACATGGTTGTATAGATCCAAATTTCTTTTCAGAGAGAAAAATTCTGTGTAGTGGATCTATGTCTGACAGCACATCTATGTTCTGTGGATTTTACTTGCCAGTTCTCCAGATACAGAAATCTGATTCTACCTCACCTATCCCTGCTTCTGAGATGGCAGCTGATGTTTCACAGCCAGTGTGTCACCTGCATAATCTAGAGGATGATCATCAGATTCAGCCAGAAGTAGTCTACTGTCTGTTACACAAAGTATTATTTTCCTATTATATCTACCCTCCTGCTGCTGTTTTACTATATCACCAACATTTTCCTTAAATAGTCTGTAATACTTGTCTAAAAAGATGACCAATTTTTGTATTGATCTTTCCTTTTTAAGTCTGATAGGATGCAGAAGAAATACGTAATTTCAGATTCAAACAGTCCACTGCTCCAAAACTCATGAACCCAGAGACAAACGCAGACCTGGTGTTGGCTGTGGTCCTTAATGCACTAACAGAAGTTGCTTGGCAGTGAACACAGGGTATGAGCAAGATTGGTGAGAAGTTTTTTAGCCACTGAATTGGTTTCAAATAATCTAAACAAATAACTTTGCACAAATGTATTTGTTTTAGCAAAATTCACCAAGGCCTGAAGCACGTCACTTGCAATTACTGCAAAATCATTTCTTTGACCTGAAAAATACAACCTCTTCCCCTCCAAAATCCAGCCACAATATTGCAGCACAAATAATTTCCTCTCCCTGGAATGTTGGCTCTCTTACCTTTCCAGGGACATTCTCCTTTTGGTTCCTCTTCTTTAGCTTATTACAGGTAAGATGCTTGTCTTCATTCTTTCAGGCTTTCATAACATGTTCCCATCACGTTGGGAATGATCAGTCAGTATTTAGGACCTCAAAGTTTCCTTTGGCTTCTAACTGGTCTGTAACACAGTCATTAGTTCTCATTTTGCAGCAGAAGATCTTTTCATCTTTTAGAATTATTGATTCACTTAAGATGACAGGTCCTGTAGAGGTCACCTAGTCCAGTCTCCTGCTCAGAACATTCAGAGCTGGATCAGGTTGCTCATCTACACCTTCTGGGCACTCGAGGACAGTGGCTGGAACTGCCACAGCCATCTCCAGGCTCAGTGAATCCATCTCATTTTCCTGAACACAACATTCTTGTTTCCTAACCACCTTTGTGTCCTTCACCCATTCCTTCTCTAATCTGACAAAATCTCTTGTATTGGAGGCCTCAGAATGGACATGTTACTCCATATGCAGCTTCAAAATGCTGAACAGAGAAGTTTTACCACCTCTCTTAACGTGAAGGCCTTGGTTTTGCCAATGCAGCATGGTATCCGATGAAGCTCTGCTGCCACAAGGGTGCACTGCAGACTTGTGTTCAATTTGTCTACCACAAAATTTGGATGTACCCCCACCTCGCTCGGGTCCTTTCCTGCAAAGCTGCTTTCTGGTGAGTGGGCTCAGTCTGCAGCATTGCACAAGGTGGATCCTCCCCTGATGCAGGACCTGCCCTTTGTCTGAAACCCACGAAGTTCCTGTGAAACCACATCTCCAGCTTGCTGAAGTCCCTCTGGATGGCAACCCTACCTTTCAGTATACCACCTGCAAGAACAGACCCCCTGGTTTGGTGGTAAAACCTGCACACTTGCCAAATGCTCTCCATCCCACTGTACAGGTCACTGGTGAGGACTTTATGTGTTTCTGACCCAAGGAACTTAAGACAGCACTTAAGTGGCTGTCACAGACTGCAAACAACTGCCCAATGCTTGGAGTGTGGCCCAGCCACTCCTACAGCCACCTTGCAGCCACTCACCCTGCCCGTGCTGCCCTCACATGCCTGCTGGGGTTCTGTGAGAGACAGGATCAAAGCTTTACTGACCTCAGCATAAGGGTACCCACAGCAACTCCTTGTCTGCACAGAACAGGCATCTCATCACAGAACGCACTCGGGCTGCTCAGGCACAGGTTTGCCTTTTCTAACCCCAAGTTGGCCAATCCAAATCACCTACTTGTTTTCATGTGGCTGCATCCTCTTTCTTGTCATTTTTGAAGATGGGAATAAAATTGTCCCTTTTCCAGTCACTGGGGACCTGCCTCAACTGCAGCTTTTCAAAGGCAACTGGCTCGATTTGGCCTCCTCCACTTCTGGTGCTTGGCAGGAATTGGCTCTTGGCATTCAGCATCTAGCACAGTACTCTATCAATACAAATAAATATGAATAGGAAACTAAATCAAACACAAACATTTCTAAATCAATGCTAATTGATTTTAAGGCAATTTGATTCAAAAATCAAACCTATTGTAACATCCAAGAATTCTAGCTACTCAAAAAAAGTTTTACCTGAAATGCTGTTAATTCCAATAAATACTTGAGGCTGTCATTTGAAACAAGAATGTGAAGAAGAAAAATGGTTAAAAAAATATTAGGCATAGTAAAAAAAATAATCATGACTGCTATGACCAGAAGGTGGCAGCTGTGGAGATTTACTGTCCAACCGAGCGTGAATAAAGAGTACAGTACCTCACTTATTCAAGGTGACATGTTCAAAAGACATACAGTGAAGCTCACTGGATTACTGCCAGATGCATAAGACAGTGAAAAACTTCCTGCAGAGCTTAAGACAACCATGTTCTCTTTTTTTCAGATAAATGTGACAAATTCTTTTGCAAAACTTTTCTGACCATAAAATTTATAGTCCAAGAACAACACATAGCAAGGGAGTAAAATCAGGTAATTTATTTTTTAATGAAATAATCTCTTTCCTACAGGAAACATTTATTAGTTTATTGTAGATGGGCTCTAATTCCCAGTATAACATTACCATAGGATATGGTGATAAGGACAGGGCAACGTGTGTGCCAGCTCCTGTTGTCTTCTTTCTGATAGCTTACCAAAATCAGAGGAAAAGATTTTATTACCATTTTGACCTGCATAAATGAGAGGCACACATACTACTATCATGCAGTGGGCCTAGAAGGACCTATTTCTGTTATTTGTCTTAAAAGTGTATATCTGTAGAGACTACTGGACCATGTCCTAGAATAATAGATGTGAGTGGACGTGATCCTATCACTTTAACCTTATTATCCTAGTGGTTTGCTCATTCAATATGTTTATTCAAACTGGTAACTGCATTTAAAAAGTTATATTTCAGTAATAGTTCTCTGTTGTAACAAATCCATTAATTTCATAGCCATCTGTCTGCGATGCTATTACACCTCAGGAGAAAACATCCTAACATATTAAAAAAAAAAAAAAAAAGCAGTTGATAGCCTTTGTGCAAATACGATACAAATTTGCCTTCTCATGTAGAGCTCATTTCTAAGATGCAAGATCCCAGCAGGCATAATGAGAGAGTTTGCCATTTATCTGTAATTATAATGTCAAACACTCGGTCCTGCGTGTCATGGACAAATCTTTGGTGACAAGTGGAGTTACAGTACACAAAATGTAAGTTAACACAGTAAAAAGAACAAAGAGGGTTGACTATGAATCTGAACGTGACTCTGCCTTGGCTTACATCACAGTCTTTTACCTCCTTGTGTTTCACAGTTAAGTAATTCCTTGCATTGCTGAATGATAAGACACATTCTTTCACTCTTAGTGACCTAAATATTTCTCTAGTGTAAGATGCTCTTTGAAATAATCAGCTGCCCAACAAATCTATACAGGTCCTCTCTTTGGTGTAGGTTTTCTGTATGTTATGCGTGAACCTTTTCAATTGCAGAAACTTGTAATTGCTTTACATTTCTGATCACCAACAGTAGGTTATAAAAAGCAGGTAAAATAGTGGTTTTATACATAAATGGCTATTATTTCCTGAAGAACCAATTGCAATACAGAGTTCTGTAAACCTGTGTTGGACAGAAAAAGGCTCCTTGAGCAGGTAACTCCTCTGAAAGTAGCTGAGCAGTTAAACCTGACTCCCTACAAGCCTGAGCTACAAAACCAGACACAGACGCACATGGAAGAGTGCTTCCATGTACCACCTTGTAATTCTCACAGTCCACAGAACTAGTACAACTGTACCTGCTTCCCCAGAGGATGCCAAAAGCCCGGGCTCCCTTACCTACCACTTTGTAGGTGATTCTCCAGCAAACTATCTCCTCGCAACCCAGTCAGCGGCTTCACTGAATAGTGGAAATTGGGCAGAATTACACTTGCAGAAAATGGTCTCTAATATGTCACAACTATGAGGTATATGTTGACCTATAAATTTTCTATTATAAAGTTCCTGAAATTTTTGTTCTTTGGCCCTTGTGGATCCGTAACGGCCCTGTTGGCTTTGTGTTAACCCTAACAACCTTGCAGCTGAGTCTTTTTACTCTTGTACTCTTTACTTTTCACTTTATATTAACAAAGAAAAGATTTTTACAGAACAGATCAAGCTTTTCATCAGGGAAAAAGATAATTTCAAAGCTTCTCCAAACACCTGTCTTCAAAAGCCTGCTGCACTAAGCAGCTGCACACTTGGCCTATGCTTCAGAGCAATTTCTGGCTCCTAAGTGACCTGCTTCCAGTCTCAGGTATGCCCAAGCTGCTTTTAAGGCTCATCTCCATCAGAGATGGCATAGCCACGTTGTAGCATTTTGTTGGTGCAACAATAGAACCATAATTACCCACCTTCCTCTGAATATCCAATGCAGTGAATGTTTAGTGTCTTACTGCAAAAACACCCCAGTAAAGGCTATAGCAGGGTGTAGCAAAGACAAGATGTTAAAACACAAGGGAAGCAAACACAGGTTCTGTAATTATAGTTTATTGTAATTCTAATGCTTTGTCTACTCCTGAAGACTCCTTTAGTTAAATTTGTTTGTTCCAGGCTTTTCTTCCCGTACCAGTTTATAAACACAAGAAGCATGTATATTTTTTCTTATTA
Organism: Merops nubicus; assembly: GCF_000691845.1. Lineage (NCBI taxonomy): Eukaryota > Metazoa > Chordata > Aves > Coraciiformes > Meropidae > Merops > Merops nubicus. The sequence continues at coordinate 5,375 of NW_008595635.1, forward strand.
TTTTATTGAAAAGGTACATTTAAAAAAATACACAGACATTTTACTATTATGGATCGCAGATAAAGATGCTCTAAAAGTTAATTCTATTTTTTTTTTTTTTTTCTTTCTTCCACCTGTTGTCCCCATTATCACATAATTACTTCAGTCTGAGTACTGTATATTGATATCACCTTTATAAAAGGATTGGGGAGGTAAGAACATAGGTGGGGCATTACTGCAATATATTAAGTAAACAGAGAATACGGTCAACTATAAATATTTTATGTTCTGTACATTATTGCATTAGGGAGCCACAATATTATGCAGCATTGTTACAAAGGAAACTAGCTAGAAATGAAGAAAAAAGGTTATTTACGTACAAATACATAGATCCATTGTCTTCTTGAACAATGCATATGAGCTGTGGTATGTGCAATTGAAAAGCTTTTTTTCTCTTTAAACATTGCTTAGCAACACCAGTGAGTAAACAACAAAAATAAGTTAAATGAAAGTAGTAAACAAGTAGTAATCTTAACTATATGTTATATGGCTTTCTATTTATAATTTCTCTAAATAAAATGTGACACGAAAGAAATAATTAAAAGCTTCAGCGCTGCATTGCTGTCAAACATTTGCACAGAAACAAAAAAAATTTTAAAATCAGACATGTGGTACATCATTAGTACTACACAAGATACACCAGTACTGGGGCCTAGAACAGTTCACAATCCCTGTCAACAAGAGCACACTGAAAAAGAAAAGGACGCAATTAATTTTTGAGATGTTATCAACAATCAAGCATTTGGTTCATCTACCTTTTTTTTTTTTCACATTAGAATATATCCTGTTGGTTTTGAGAGAAGTATTTACAAAGGTGTGAGTGAGGAAGACCCTAGTTTTCAAGTCTGTCAGGAAAATATTTTGTGTTCCTTGATTCCAAGGTGCATCATACACATTGCTCAGGAAAAAAAAAAAAAAAATAGAAATTAACAGATCCGTGAATCTTTAATGGTACAAATTTTTTTCAGTAATTAAGTTTTAACTAAATCACTGACTACTTGGATTTTTTTTAAAAAAAAAAAAAAAAAAAAAAAAAAAGAGAGACAGAGAGAGTTGTCTAGACTCCAAAATGCAGTACTGTGAAGGATGAATTGTATGGTGTGGAAGGTTGAGGCATTATGCTGGATGGCATTTCAAGAGAAAGACCTTTTTAAAATCTCGACCCCATTCCT
>NW_008595635.1:6616-72054 GCF_000691845.1 Merops nubicus
CCTGCTTTTAATTTACCTTTCCTACTGGCAATAGTTATCTCTTTTTTACATCAATAACTCAGTATGGTGCAAAAAGTATGGAGGCAGGCGTCGCCCTCACGGGCCCGTGGCCTGGCCTGAGGAGAGCCGGCGGCAGTGCCGGTGCCGGGAACAAGGAGGCCGCGGGCCGGGGGGGCAGGGACAGAGCCGATGACACAGCTGCAGCTGCAGCAAGAGGGGATGAAAGAAAAGCAGGTGCCAGTGGCTTAATCATGTCCTTCTGGAATGCAAGCTTTGCCTGGAATAAAACACAAAAAAGCAACATGAGGGCAAAAAAGGACCCTGACAAAGGGCACGCTCTGGTTTCTCATGGAAGCCTCATGTCAACACTTAGAAGTTTTACCCATATTGTCTTCTTACTCTCAAGGCAATTAAAGCAACCAAATAAACAACAAAATTATCAAATAAACCATAAATTGAAATTTACATAAATCTCTGGAGTGTAGGGGCAGTCATGGTGACGTTTAGAAAGATGCATAGGTTGCAAGTGAACAACATTAAATTCTATAAATCATAACTGTGCAAGAAATATTAAAAAACATGACTAAGACTTCAATGTCAAAAGTCAAATTTTCCTCTTGCAAAACTGAATTGTAGAAAAGTAGAGTGGTCAAGATATGGAACTAGTATTAGTGTAGTCAGAGTTACCTGCCAATGCAGAGCTACTCTTTTCAAAAATAGAAATATTTGTTATGATCAGTACCATACAGAATTCTTTCAAAAGAATTATTACTCAGTTTATGATCTTCGATAGTTGCTGGTGCTTACGGTGAAGAGTTAACCAGAAATACATACACTACAGTCTCACTGAAAATGGTTTGCATCATAATCACACATTCATGGGGGAACAGACACTCACATCCTTCCTTTATTAGGAGAGGTCTCTCTTTGTGCAATAGATTATAAAATGATATATTAAACCAGTGTAGAAGATTAGTGTGTGCAGAAGCTATTGAATGGGGAAACTCAGAGAAAGCCTGCAGCATTTTCTATACAAGTACAAAGACATATTAATATATTTCAGTTTTTAAAGGCTTTTTGCTTGTTTACTCTTGCACACACATTTGCATCTTTCTTTCCAACCTACGAATTTTTTTTTTTTTTTTTTTTGGTGCCATAGGTGGCATGCACTTCTCCCTAATGAATAAAATACAGGCTGAGTCATGAGCAAATAAACATACAATCTGTTCTGTGCTGGAGCCAGCCTGAACTCAGCTGCTGCTGAATGGCAGAATCAGCTTGGGGAATTCCTGGAAACGCAGGTGGGTGTGAAAGGAGAATGGCTGGTGCACAAAGGCAGAAGAGGTGTTTTGATAGCCAGTGACAGACAGAGACCAAGCATGCAGATAGGGCATCAATTCTCCTAAACACCTGATAGCTCTTCTGCATCAACACAGTGCATCCACACAGCACTCTGTTTTGCTCTATGTGAAGAATGAACATTAGTATTTTTATGTCTTAATACCTTATGTCCTTTCCCCTAACAGTATCTGTTAGAACTCAGAGTTCTCTCAGGTGCACAGAAAGACAGAGCATATACATTGCAGCCTTCAAGGAGAAGTGCACTGACCCAGCAGAGCCAACACCTCTCCACAGGGCACATGGTTCATTCCCCATTCCACTGATTCTTCCCTTCTCCCTAGCAGTAAGTAACACTCGCAGTGCTGTCTGCATGCCTTTGACTGGGCAGACAGAACACATAACTGTCTTCAAATCTGATCCCCATGCAGGCACAGCCTAGGGGGAGAAGTGCTGCGGAAGCGCCAGGTCTGTCATGCTCCTGTTTCTGTGCGGTGGGAGTTCCCAAGGTCACAAATTCACAGAGACAGTGATGAGAAATAAAAATACTTACTGCTAAAATACTTGGGCTGCGCTGCAGTTTGTTGTAAGGGCTGTATTTAGGTTTCATAGGCTTTCCTGCAACTCTGTCCTTATGCCTCCGGCTGGAAATGTGCTGAAATAAATATCCTCACATTTCATTATCTGTTTAAACATTTCTCAGTTTTGAGTTTGAAACTGATTTATCAGCAGGATATCCCTAAGCTTCCATTTGTAAGATAAAGTAGGTTCTTTTGAGAGAGCAAAGATGAGTTTTGCTAAATAAAACATAACAATTTGGAACACATTAAACAGAGAATCAGAAATTAATCAAATACAGCAAATTCTGTGATCTGAGACAAGCTCTGCAAATTATTGATATATCGGTTAGTATTTCCTTTTTACACTTATGAAGCTTTGAACCAGGCAGAGCTGTAATCATTAGGTCATAGGGATATTCAGAACTAGGAGGTAAATTTCAGTCTTGCTGATGCTGTTCAGTTGTATAAATAATTCAATATTAGCTGAAGGAAGAACCAGTACCCAGGGATATGTCTACACCATGCAGTTTAATACTATCTTAGAGATAACTGAAATATCGGTGAATAAGAGGACACATGCACACAGCACAGCACCATCCAGTTAGGGATTCCTGTCTGGGTATCAGAAACAACGTATTTGTATTGGCACAGCTCTGAACCCAGGGCTAATTGGCTCAGACAGAGCAGAGCTGCACGTTGATACAGCTACGCTGCTAATGATAATGGTGCTCTACACAGTTCAGACATATCTCCAGCATTACCCTCCTGCTGATTGTCCTAAACCAACAGATTCAAGTCATATTCTCCTCCTTGCATCATATTAATAAGGATCCCAGCAGACTGAAACAGCACCAAAAGAGGAATTCAGGGAATCTTGACTGAGAATTTTTTCCATTTGGGAGACCAAAGTTCAGATCTCTTTCTTGAGCCACAGCAAACTTTTAAACCAGATCTGCTCTGTTATTCATTGATCCTGACACTTTGTTCACCTCTGCTTTATGACCCTCAAGCCCATTTTTTCCCAGATGAAACAATTAGGTGAAGTTGGCCAATGGTGAACTATTTAGAAACAGTTGTGGGATGACAAAAAAGAAATACCAAGTTCACATTTTCCAAAAATATCTTTATACAGACCTACATCCCATCTACCATATTGCAATGCAACTAAAACCAGCAAAGGAGCCCCAGATATGTGCAAGCTACCTGTTTAAGCTGAATTTCTGAATTAACATGGACATCACAGATTTCACAATGAAATGTCTTGTTCTGCAGTCCTGAGCCTTTACTGCCATTCTGCACCTTCAGCCGGGATCCAGGTCTAGGGTAAGACTTGATGGGACCTGCACCATTCCGAGCCTCGACCATGGTCTTGTGCTTGGAGCCTAATGAGCGGGGGAACGCAGGTGAGTTTCTGACCAGCAACATACAACCATGTCCATTAGCCTTGGGACTTTTTGCAACATATATATCTTCCAGACAGAATGGTCAAATTTACCACAGATGGGGATTAACAATTACTCTGGTTTTGGTCAGCATAGTTCCCACTTCCCCGATCTAAAGGGATGGCAGACAGTGGAAGAAGCGTCTGTACAAAAAAGGAACGACAGGCACGCTGGACCACTGCTCTCTGTTTAGGGCCAGTGTGTGGCTGTATGGCTAAGGTGTTTGTTGCTTATTCTTCTGCCAAAATGCACATAGCTGGTCAATCATGAAAAAGGGCACTAGCCAAAAGCAGCACAGGAAACCATAGTGATCACTCAAAATCTACCCAGGAACAGTAATACAATAAGTATCCTCTGATTTGGAAGAAATAGCTGCCTTGGTCATTTCAAGAATGAATTACAGCTCTAAGACCACCTTCAATAGTTTATTAACAAGCTTTATATGACCAGCACACTACAGAGCAGCAAGAGCACATTAGGGATTGCTGCTTGTAGCTTTTTAAAGGGACCATTTCTAACTTGCAATAATAAAAAAAATCTAGGACATCAAGGAAACCTAAGGAGCCCATACTAAAATTATCAAAAATACCAAATAACAAAAATTACTAGAAACTGTATCAGCAAAAGAACCCAACAGACACAAGAGATAGCAAGTGAAAAATGAAAGAGATAGTGAATGTGGTTCACTAAGAAAGGTAAGAGGTTTCCTAGTGTTACAGAAACCACTGTGATCATATTATGATCCTCCTTACTATGGAGGCAAGATGGAATCTGATTAGGTAACATGAACTGTAGGGATTTTGTAAACTAAAGACTTAGAGTACATGAAGGACAGTTCAAAAAACTTTAGGGAATACTTTAGTAAAATATCAACCACCACACATGAAATTGTCATTGACAGAACAGTTTTTGTAACATACTATTGTAAGTTTTAACTAAAAGACTCTTCAGTGAAGGATGACTACCATAGTGTCAGAAAAACAGCTTGTTACATGCATACTCACCTGTATTGTGGGCTTCTAGTTGTGACAGGGAATTCACAGCCACTTTGCATAATGAACAGTACAGTAGTTTTTTGGCTTTTTCCTCTTCTGACTCAGAAACAGTGTTAGGAGACCCATTGGTGCTCTTGGAGGATGAGGCAGGTGTTACAGGTGCCACTGCTGGCATTCCAGGTTTGGGAGGAAAAGGACACCCTTCTGCACTGGACTGCTGACTTGCACTGTTGGGTTTTGCCTTCTCTTTATCTTCTGAATGAAACAAAATACATATGTCATAATATGCTGCACATAAAAAAGCCCAACCATACAGTAGCAGTCCTGGTGTTTTAGCGAACATAACACAACATGGGCCTAATTTATCTCCTCTTATACAGGACATCAGCATCCTTGAAATCTCGTTAAAATCCTACCATGAAATGTGTGTAATTTGACAAAAGGTGATTTTTCTGTTTTTAAGTTTACCACTTCAAAAAAATTCATGCCACCTGTTGTTGCTTTCATACTGCAGGTTTGGCCAGTTGAAAGTAGCCCAAGAAAGCCCAAAGGCTGCCAGGGCTAAGGACTGGAGAGCATTCAGAAACATGGGAGCCTTTGCACTGGGCATTACAAAAATATTTCTGAAAAAAAATACATTTGCCTTTGGAATGGTTTAAGTTTCTCAAAGTTACTAGGAGGATGCTGAAAGGATCCAGCACTGCCTTGGCATACCATTTCCCTCCTTCCACTTACATGAGTTGATTATGGTGCTACATTACACACATGAACACAAGCTGCTAACATTTTTTTTTCCCCCAAGAAAATTCCCCATCTATCTGATCAGATCAGATGGCTCCGACGTGCATTCAGAGCACTCCCATACCACTTCACAAGCATGACTCAATCATCTGTGCTTCTATGAGGCAGGCAGGCAGGTATTACTTCATTTTACAGATGGTGATTGCAAGGCAAGAGATTAAACATCCCAACTGTGCCTAAAGAGGAGTTTTGGTCTGCAGCCAGTATTCAAATGCTCCCTGCCTACGCCTTGTCTACAAGAGCTCATTGCATTCTAAGCTCTTCAACTGCAGTCCTTGTGAGCAAAGGCCATACTAGTTGCCAGCAGTAAAACAAGCTCACCTACAATGGGATGGGAGTGGGATGGTACAATTGTCCTGGCATGAGCAACCCTGACAAAATGGACATAAGAAATGATTGCATGAGTGACCTGTTGTCACTCTGAACAACAGGAATCAAATTTTATCCTCTAAGCAAGTACAACATCTACATAACATCAGCCTCTTAAAAACTACTTATACCCCATTTGAAACCTATAGCATAGTTTTAAATAGTGCTGAATTGATTTGAAAAACTAGGTTATATTTTTAATACTTGGCAATTCCTAAATACAGGCCCTTGCACTTTATGTTTACAGATACCAGACTCTGCCTGTCAGGCCAATGTTGTGCTACCAAGAATTTGGAAAACAGGATTGTACTCCCTACAACAAACAGTGGAGAGTGCATACCAACTATGAACAGGCACCCTGAAACTAAAACCCACAGCTCCTGGCACATTTCCCAGAAGTGTGTTGCAGTGCATCAGTTTTATATTGTTAAAAAACAGGAGAAAGAAAATTCTAATAAAAGAATTATTAAAATAGCTTTGATATAACATGATATGAACTGTATTAAACATTGAAAATGACCAACTGCAAAGACTACTATTAGCACCAAATTAATGACAAAATCAGATTTTGAAGTTATTTTGATTGATAAAGTATGACAAAGGGAAGTGATGTTAAAGCACAATTCACAGAACATTCAGTTTTAATGTCTCTATAGTAATAAGTCACATCTGCAAAAATCTAGAACACATTATATGACTTATAAGTCTTCATAAAATACATGTTTTTAATACATAGCATTTGCTAATATTCTAAATTAAAGAGTTTTCAGTATGGAAAGTTCTTAGACTTGTTAACACCTACAAAGGAAACAGTGAACTGCTACCATTTGTCTATTCACGTTACAGGAAAACAGACTTCTTGTTGTTCTATGCAATACTGCACCATACTGCAAAGGCACAACAGCAGGAACATATATGTGAAACAGAGCAATGGTGAGAGGTTCCTCAGTATTTTGCATTTCAGGCTTTAAAAGAATAATACACCTGCAGAAACGCAAGCTGCATGTTAATATGTAGAGATTACACTTTGGGGGTTACGTTTTTTTAGAAATCATCCCCCCCTGTGAGAGGGTGAGCGGGAGGGGGCTGGCAGGAATCCCAGCTGATGGGTGCCAGGGTGGACCCTGGCCTGACAGACTGCCCCACTTCTGCCTGCAGCCACTGACATCACTGCTCAAACCATCTGCAGTAAGGGGGAGCAGATTTTTATTTCTTCGTTTTGCCATCAAGCATCTGTGAAGCGAGATCCTGAGCAACAGAGTAAGATCCATTTTACACAGGCCACCAATTACCATCGCAGAGTGATGGTTTTCCATGGCTAAATTTAACAGATGATTGAAAAATGACAGATTTCATTTCCCATTTCTCCTCACTTAGATGGCCACCAGCTGATGTAGTACGTCAATATTTAAAATATTCACTAGATTTACAGCGTTTTCACTATTCATAATACCAAGCAATTCTAGAGTATATAGTGCATAACAAGCTAACAAGAAAACTTCTGGAAAATTAGAGAGAAGTTACCAACATCCATCTGGACTCAGTTCTGCCAGTACTGCAGCTTTTGGAAAGAACCTCGGTTCACAAAATAATTCCATCCTTTGGAAAGCTTCCTGACACAAATAAGCTCTTCATCTATGGGGATGTATAAGGAGAGACATACGCCCCTCTATGAATTAATGTTTCCTTCCACCATTCTAAATGCTTAAAGGAGAACATCTTCAAAGATCATAATTGTAAGGTTATTATACAGTTTAACTCCCACAGAAAGTACGTGGAGCTAAGTGCATATTTGTCATTGCAGTGGGGCCAGAATTAGGTTTTCCTGGCTTCTAAAATCAGAAAATTGCACTTCTCCAAATGGGCTTTTGATAACAGCTTATTGTTTTCAATCCGTAGAATTCAAAACACCATTAGTTACAGTTTTATGTTTGAGACAGAAATGCCAAATGTTCAACTGTGCAAAGCCAGGAAATGCAAATTACATGTATATACAAAGCATAAAGACAACTACGCTTTTATTTGTACTTATAGCACAGAGCTTACAAGTAACATCTCCACGCAGAAATCCGAAATGTGACTGTTAATGCCTGCATACAGATACATACTTACAAAATGCCATCACTATGTAAAATACAGGTGGATGGTCAGACACAGCTGTAAGATTATAGTCCTCTTACTATTTCTGAAGGCAAGTATGATTGACAACAGGCTCAAGTTTGCTCTGACTTCTACCTGGGCCAAGCCCATGGAGCCCAACAGCGCCAAGCGGAGGGCAAACAAGTGCATGAGTGTGCCCAGGACCTGGGACATCCTGCCCAGGACCTGGGACACTCCGGCTTCTGCTGCACAGCTCAGCAGAGCACAGCTGGAAGCAGGAGACCATGGTGGTATGAACCTCCTCACACAAAACCAGCTATTCAGGGTCAGGTTGGAATGCTCACATCATAGCTCACACGCAATTTAAAATCTAACCCATACTGCTGCACTGTATCTATGTTGCTTCTCCACATAGAAAGGTTATATTCATCTGTGTTAAATTCCTGCCTTTAAATTAAGTCGCTCTTTTCATCAGGACTCCAGAGAAGTAAATCCATGGTTCATTTCAGGTTCTTACTGAAGCCTGAATTTATTTTGAAAAAGAGCCCAAGGAAAAAATAAAGCAAGCTAATTAAGTATTGCTCTGGGCTTAGTAATATCAATGCTCTTGTTGCCTACTTACATTGTTTCAATTCTGCTTTGAAGTCGTTTCCACATATTTCTGGTTGTTTGCCTTCTGTTTGTGTCAGCACCATGTTAAAATGCAAGATTTATTTATGTAATTAGTCCTGCCTCATTTCAGCTGTACATCCCAAAGTCAGGGCACAGCACAGGACAGCATCTGACTGGTTCTCATCTAACAGGTTCTAGCTTCCAATGCAAGACCAGCTGAAGTGATTTACCAACCTTTGCAGGTCAGGTGGCTCTCACTGCAGTTGCTGTGGCATAATCTATAGGACATTGCCATTAATGCTCTAATCCTAGTCCAGCTAACCGAAAGGGTTTTGCTCCAGCTCAAAAAGGGTCAAAAATGTTACTACAAAACTTCTTCCTGCATCTCTTTTCCATTATTTTATTTCTTGGTAAGCAATTGAGTGTGAATGCTCTGCCCTGGCTTGTAGTCTACTGATCAATCCTCTTAACCATTCCATTAAGCAGTATGGTTTATAAGAGTTCACTTGCTTTACTTTGTAATTTGTGTGTTCACAACTTTATAATATAAATATATCCACACAATCTGAATTTCTATTTTATAATGATTCCTTACCACACTAAAATGTGCCTATAGGTATAGCTTACTACAGCTAGGAAATAACTTCTTTTCCTTTTGAGTGAGAGTGATGATTTAGGTGCCTGTTAGACAGTTCTAATTTGGACCTCATGGCGAAAATAAACATGCTGTTTTTAACAGAAAAGTAACTTAAAATCTAGGTCCTTAATTCAGAACTGAGCTTTTTAATAAAAATAAAATCAAGGAAAATTCTAAAACTCAAGTATAAATCTAGACATTCAAATGATGAAAGTTTTCTGTATCAAACACTCATTGCTGCTTCCATCCCACAACATGCATATCTGCACAGATTTTATCACTGAAGATACAAAAACCAGAACTTTGCAGCAAACTTCTGGTTTGGAACAGGTTGTTCAAACAGCAATTGAAATGAAAAAAATAATCTGAGGTAAGATGTTATACACTTTCCAACACATATGAAAAGAAAGGAGCCTTTTCCAACACATATGCTAAAAGCTTTTAAATAGGGAGTTCTGCTATGATCCTAGTAACCCTTACAAAACTGTCACGTACATCTTCTGTTGTGTGCAATAAATAACCCTGCTCTTACTGTGACAGTAACAGATGAAATAATATTTCAATTACTGACAATATATATTTTGCGTGTGTATGTGATAAAAAGTATAGCTTTACACCTGCCTGCCTCTCTTCTTTGCCAGAAGCTGGGACTATTACCCATTACTTGTGTCGAAAGCTGAGCACATGGACAGACAAGCATCCTGGGATAAAGAAGAGCCTCCCAAAGTGCTGCTGGCTGTGACAGAGGTGGCTCCCAACTGGGAAGGGACTATGTCATGCCGTGCTTATAACCACCCACTGCCAGGCGTCAGCTTCACGCCTTTCTTTGTGCCAGGTCCTTCATTGCATCTCCCAGCTGCAGGCACTAAACAACAGCCATACACAAACTACTTAAAACATAAGGGAAACACAGACATTGCAAAGTGGGCCCTGCTGCTCTAGACAACCCCATACCAAAGGTCTGTTGAGAGACCTGCTCATTTCCCATCCTAGAAATGGAGATTTGTTTTTATAATTCTTCCACCTGCTCACACAACTGCCTAGAATACTGCCAGCCTAGAAATGAGCATAATGGAAAAACTCTTTTCAGCAGTCTAGATATTTGTTGTTCTCCCTCATAAAGGTAAGAAAATAGTAAATACTTGCATGCCTTTTTTTTTTTTTTTTTTTTTTTTAAAAAATCCTAAGGAAAGAGCCATACTATTTCCAGCCTGAAACAGCTACATAAGGAGAAACACAGCAACAAAATAGTTTACTGCATAACTCAATCACCGCATGGTTATCAGAGCTATGCAACCAGTGATCAGAGCTGATACACGTTTAAGTACAGTCCTTTGGTGTTATTGGCCCTGTTTATGGTGGTATGTTACAATAACACATCACAACTGAAAGGAAACTTTTCAAAACGGGCAGCTTGATGAGCCTGAACACCTTAAATTAATTTCTGACTGAGCGACTTCCTATGGTAACTAAAACCAAAAGTGATGTCTCAAAGGAAGGGTTTATGTTTTATTTATGAGGTACTAGAAATGTGGTCCAAAGATTACCTTACGACAGCCTTGCATTCACAAAAAATTTGTTACAGGAAACTGGTATTAGTTTAAAGTGTTGATTTTGGAGAGTAATTGAGACTTTCAGGTAAAGCAAGCATATTTCCCAGAACCAGCAGGGCTGTACTGAGTAAAACAGAAATGCAGGTTCTCCCTATAATTTCAACAGCATCAAATATGCCTGTGAATATTGGCTACATTAAACAACCTTTGACGCATACAGTGACTACAGAACAGGAAGAGGAAATCAATCAGGTTGTCAGACTTGTATAAATGCTCTTTGCCTGATCAGCTGTGTAGCAAAGGTAAAATCAATTGCATTAGTTACAGCCATATACAATGCAAGAAATGTTCCTGAAAAAGCTTATAATTGTATTATTGGTATTAATAAACACAAAGTAAAAATGTATTTATTGAAAAGTAAAAATAAAATTCTCAGTTAAAATTTGATGTTAGATGCTTGGCACACCTGACATAAAACTAAAAAAGTGACACTTATTTCCCACTACATTTTTTTCTTCGTGCACTTCTTTATAAAATATGGCCATTGGCAATGCTGAAGAGAGGTGAATTAGTTGATATTACTAAAATCTATCATCTGACCTTGCTGTTCTAAGCTTTCTGCACACAGAACAATAAGGTGGCTCCCAGACAAAGCGATTTTCAGACTAATATCAGAGATCACAGCTGCAGACAGGCAGGCAGTAAATCAAAAAGAGACGGAACCCCCGGTCGCCAACACCGGCAGCGGTGTGACAAGGCAACCTTCTCACAAGCTTTTTATTTTTTCTGTTTTGCAACTCATCATAGAGAAAGAGAAATTTTCAGAAGTGACTGTAACAGAAGTAAGTTTGGCAGCTGCTTGTAGGAAGCTCTTCACAAACAGGACCAGGAAAAGTGGGAAGCTGTTTTCAGTGACTTATGGGTGGTAGGTGCAAGTCAGCATCTTGAAAGTACATTACAAAAGACACACAAAGGCACAAAGAGCTTTAAAATTGAAGGATATAGAGAATTTGGAGAGAAAAAAAAATCAAAGGCTTTAGCTATACCACAGAAATACTGTAACAAAATTTGCAGCATTTAAAACAAAACCATGAAAGCACAGAGAACACAAAGAGGCCAAAAGCCTGGCTGAAAGTAATTAAGGGAGATATTAAGAAACCATGATAAAATAAAAACAGGGTGGAGAAAGCTTATTTAGCCACACTCTATTTGAAGGACTTCCCAAACAAACTCCAGGGTCTACTCTGGGACACAGGTCTGGGCCAGAGACAGAGGATACACAAGTCATCGTAGTGGAAATGATAGTTGCTGTACATCTCTTTGCCCTGAAGTAAAATATGGAGAAGATCAATTACTAAATGAATAGGACAAGAAGGCCCTCCTTCAATATATTAGCAGAAAAGCTACTGCATAGAAAAGAAGACAATAGCTCGGATAAAAAACGCAAGTTCCAAAACATTGTTCTCCACAGAAAGTCTTATCTGCTGCTGGCTCACACTGCTACAAAAGAATAAAGCATGCACTTACACAACTAATTATCCTTTTCATTATAAAAAAAGATGAACGCTATGAGTAATATGTGCCATAAAGGCAATAGCAGGAAAGCAATTAAGTCAGCAGTGGTCCCAGCCTTTACAGCATTTCTAAATACTCTGTCCTCTGTATCAGTATCACTCAAAAAAACCCCAAAGAGCATTAAATTATTATTTGACACTCATTAAGACAGTTAGCTAACTTTGATAAGAGGTTTCAAAATCTTTTTTATCTCCACATTTGCTGAATAATGAGACTCTAACGGCTGACAGACAAAATACCTACTTTCTCACCAGTTGTGCAGTCTGCTGAGAAATGAGGCTAAAAAACCCGTAGGGCTCTGGTCTAGAAAAATTCCACTGCAAACCTACATGCAAATCAGACAGCAGAGTGTAACTATTAACCCTCTGATTACCTTTAGATTTTGGTTTTTTTTTTTTTTTTTCCTTGTACTTCAGGCTTGTCAGAAAAATGGCTAGGTTTTATATAAAGGAAGGATTTTACACAATAAATCCATCTGACACATGCTAAAGAAAACAAATTTTATTTCTATACAAATATGAGAAACAAATGGAAGCTATAAATATAAAGCTTTTCATCTCAATCACAAATGTGCACTGAAATAAGCTACAACATATTTTCTCAAGATATTGAAGCTACATCAGGAAATATCTGGATGGCTCTGCAATATTGAGTGAACTCTGTAGCTAGACTGATTAACTGCATCACTACTCTCCGACACGCTTTTTCATTTCAGAAATATTGCTTGTTTGGCTATGGTGCAACAATGATGTTGATACCTAATTTCTTAGATATTTTATTTCTGATTTGGCATACCAAAGACTCTAGGGAATTTTATTACAAAGAAACCTGTCTATTTTTTTCAGAGTACAAAAATATTTGTAACTGAACAGTTTAAAGACATAATGTTACAAAGGTTTGGTTTCGAAATTTTGGGTGGAATTAATTTTTCTGAAAGCAGACTGATGAGAATTAGAAAATATTCAGAAGTACATACAGTTCTGAACTGTAAAATCTTGCCCGGCAAAATCTGTTTCTGTGCCTATTCTTGCACCTTCCTGAATAGAGAGCTTCAGTTACTGAGAGGTCTGAGATGATCCCAGCATATCACCTACAATTTTTAGCCAGTTCCTTACACAGCTGGGGATTTTTGGGGAATTGTTTTTAATTGGTTGGCTGATATTTCAGATCTGTTTTACTGACCAAGAAAAATCTGGGTGCACTCACCATGGAGGAGGGGACGAATATGCTGATGTGTACACAAAAACATATATCAAAGTAACTGTACAGAAGTTGTCACATATTGATAAAGGGCATTCACATTTCAAAAATGTCGTATTTATATTTTAGCACAATGCAATTTTTCTGTGGAAAAGCATGGGGAACAAGAGGAAGGGTTGATTCACCACTGTTATCTGAGATGCAGGAATGTCTATGGATGGGAATACTACTTCTGGAGCAAACTAACTTCCAACACGCACTTGAAGTTACTTGTGTCTTCATTTCACCTGCTTATCTTAAATTCTGCCTTTTTTTTTTTTTTAAAGAATGCAGGTTATATCAGACTTCTTTTTTCCTCATTTGAAAAGAGATTAACACAATCCTGTCCCTTCTCCTACAATTTTTAAACTGAACAGTGTGAACAGGTAAGTATGTTAAATGCAGCACATTAGTTCTGAAGAAAACTAGCTCATCTACAATCACAGATACAGAGCAATCTCCTAGGGTACATCACCAATATCTAATTTCTCCATGAAAACATCACACCTGTTGTAGTAGGTTGAGAAAACTTTTACTACAAGTTTGTTCATTTAATGCCTCAAAATCAGTAACACTATGCTGCCAGAAGTTGAAAACAAGGTGGGTCTAACCAGGAGACACATAAAACCCCACAGCTAGCAAGGGTGGATGCTTAATGAGTATCCATAGAGTGAAACTGTCCAAGAGCTTAGTCTTCCTGGGTCCTGTTGATGTGTTAGGCAAATTTACTTTAAATCTACCTTAACCTTTCATCTCTTCTGAGATATGCCACTCTGTATTGGCTGGAATTAAAAATTTGAAGGGTTGGAAAATTATTACACAATGTAGGCAAAGTTTCAAATAAAGTATAAGATCTGTTATTACAAAATGTGATTCTCATCTCAATGAAAGTAAATGTTTTACTGGTTAAACTTATCTTTTTCTGACACCAGCCATCTATTATTTTGTAAATATTTTCTACGTTCATTACAGACTCTGCCACGTTTATTTTAGAGGTCCTGGAATGCAAACTTTCTATAGTACTGCATCATCTTTTTAACATTTTAATAATGTAGGGATGCTTAGAAAAATAGCATTCAAAGATTAAAACAGACATAACTGAATTCTCTCCAGACATCCTTCACTTCTGCTTAAAAATGTCTTGGTTCCTCTCCTGAACTACAAAAATTGCATTGCCTCCTCCACCTATGAATCTGAAATATTACTAGAAATATATTTTGGTTGCTGTTTGTTAAAAAAAAAAAAAAAAAGGAAAAAAAAATCTTAAAAATCTACCCACAGCTGCTAAAAGTGCTTTGGAACTCAATACAAAATTTATGGGTGTCTAGATAAATGAAACAAGAAGAACTGAAAATCTGTGTGCAAGTACATTCTCATGGGCCCATGTCTGAGCTACTTACTTGATACTTGCCTAGGTAGAAGTGCCACTGAAGTCAACTACAAAACACTCATCTTCATTTCAGTTAAATGACATCTATAATTGTGCCTTCTTGCTGATTTCTGTGGAAGGTTTGCCTGAGGACTGTGAGTATTTAGTCATGCCCTCAAGATTTGACAAATAAATTGCATTTCAAATATAACCTGTCTGAAAGACACCAAAATATTTTAATTCTCCTTGAAAACAAGTAATAAAGAAACAATATGTAGCCTGTTGTTTGTATATATAATTTTTTATGATGTAGGAAAAGTAGCATATTTCTCATACCAAGTCAGTAACAGAGCAGCTGCAGAATTAAGGCTTGGAAGGATGATAAAGGAAGATTTTTTCAAAAGGCCTATTTAAATGTGTGATGTGCCAGCCATAGATATTTTTGCTTTTGTTTTTGATTCAGGATCTCTGAACAATTCTGTATCAAAAGCAACACATCAGCGTCTTGGTCTCACAATTGCCTGCCATTCCCTAGCAACATCCATTTTTCCTTGTGTTCTAAATGCTGCATGGATTTATGTTACAAAACCACAGATAAGAGCAAAAATAACATTTAGAAAAAAAACAACCAACCAGATCAATCCACATTATTGATTGTGTGGAAATTGCCACCAGATCAGCTTGCACTCTTAGAGGTCTTTTGCATTACTTAAATAGTTGCTGAGAAATACAGAAAAAAGCCACCAAAAAGAATGCTTTCCCCAATCATAAGTACGTTTTTTTTTCCCAGAAAAAAAAATTAAAAAACAGAAAACTTATGACATTTGGGGGTAAAACCAAAACATCTTGAAGCAATATTCCCTGATTATGTGAGAAAACTAAATGTCTGTCATCAAAAGAATGGCCTTACTTCTTTAGCAATATATTTCTTTGATAAGCTTTGTTAAAGTATTAGGTAGAGGTAAAGCTGTTTTTCCCAGGCTTGTTAAAAAACAAACAACCAGCAGCTGTCTTTTTGGGGAGTTTTCCATTCTAATGGATATGAAGGCCTAATTTCAATCCTGTGTAAACAAAAAGAACTTCCATTGATTCAAATTTCTTAGTCATCTAAAGACAAACCTAGGGCTTGGTTCATGAATTATTTTTTTCTTAGTCAAATAATAATGTCATAAAACCAACAACCATCTTAAGGTGATAGAAGGAAATATTTTATTTCTATAATTTCCAATTTTTACAAAATATCATTATATAACCCTCACAGTTTAGGATAATTCTGGACCATCTTTCTTCCTACTAGAAAATTGCAAAGCAGATGAGTGACATTAGTATCTTGGTCTCAATTCTCTTTTTGCTAACTGCTACTTTTTTGTCCCACTTTCTCCCCTTCTCTGTTTCCTTAACTGAAGACTCCAGAAATCCTGTAATAGTATGTTATAGGATCATAGTATGCTTTGGGTTGGAAGGTACCTTTAAAGGTCATCTAGGCCAACCCCCCACTGCAATGAGCAGGGACATCTTCAACTAGATCAGGTTGCTCAGAGATCAGTCCAACCTAACCTGGAATGTTTCCAGGAATTCCAGGTCATCTACCACCTCTCTGAGCAACTCGTGCCAGTATTCCACCACCCTCATTGTGAAACATTTCTTCTTTATATCTAGTCTGAATCTCCCCTCCTTTAGGTAAAAGCCAGTACCTTTCATCCTTTTGCAACAGGCCCTGCTAAAAAGATTGTTCCCCTCTTTGTTAAAAGCCTCCTTTAAGCACTGAAAGGCTGTAACAAAGTCTTCCTGGAGTCTTCTGTTCTCCAGGCTGAACAACTCCAACACTCTCAGCCTTTCTTCATAAGAGAGGTGTTCCATCCATCTGATATTTTTGTGGCCCTCCTCTGAGCCAGATGGACACAGAACTCCAGGTGAGGGGCAGAATCACCTTCCTTGACCTGCTGGCCATGCTTCTTCTGAAGCAGCCCAGGACATGATGGGCCTTCTGAGCTGTAAGGGCCCATTGCCAGCCCATATATCATCTTTTCATCAACCAGTATCCCCAAGTCCCCTGCAGGGTTGCTCTCAATCCCTTCATCCCCCAGCCTGTATTGACATCAGGGGTTGCCCTGACTGGGCTGCAGAACCATTGTTGTAAAAACAATGAGAATCATGTGATACACAAGAGTTCTGGTAGAGGGACCTTTCTGGTATGACTGTTTTCAAAATATAAAAGAGGTGCTGAAAGATTCAATGTATGTAAATGGATTATTTAAATAACCACGTACATCAAGTTAACCCCCCCCCCCCAAAAAAAAACCAAAACAAAACCAAACACAACAACAAAACAAAAAAAACCCCAAATAAACAAACTACAACAAACCAACCAAATAGCTCCCTCAGCACTCTTCGTTGGATCTCATCCGGCCACATAGACTTTTGGGTGTCCAGCTTGCTTAGCTGGTCCTTCACTGCTATTTCCTGGATTATGTGGGGATCATTCTGTTCTCCATCCCTTTCTTCTAGCTCAGAGGACTAAATACTATAAGGGTAATTCCAGGAGCTCTACTTTAGAAACAAAATGAAAAAAAAAAAACAAACCCACACTTTTTTTTTTTTTTTCAGTCAAGGCACCCACAAAAAACCTTTAATGAACTGAAACCCACAGAGAAGACCTCAAGGTCAACTTTCCTAAGTTTGATATAGCTTTGGAGTTGTCAGTCCTGTCTAATAGACTAATTAATTACTATATATCTACATGATATCAAGTAACATTTATTAGGCCCTTCAGTGTGTCTATGCTGTTTTCAAAATCTAAGCTAGCCCATTTGGTGTCAGACACTGTACTACACTCTAGCATGACAATGTTCCTCAGAACTTCCGGCTGGTTTTAGTTATACAGCTGTACTGACAGCAATAACTCTTACAGAGCCTGCTTAGGATTGAGAAGCTGGCAAACAACTTGCCAGTCACGTCTCCTTTCTGCTGCCCTTGCCATGCGCAGCATTTCAGCACAGGACTGCTCACACGCTGGAATATCATCACCATGACCTGCTTGTTGAGCTGCCCTGAAACATGACTACAGAGAGGTCTGGGTACAGACAGCAAGACGGGTCAGGATTTGAAACAGGGTGTAGCACTGGGCCTAGTTAGGTACATAATATTGTCTGTTCCTGTACCAGCTGAACAAAAAGGAGTTTTCATAGAACATCAAGAAGGTTTATCTGTACCTTCTGCTCTTACTGGAACAAGGACTGAACTTGACATGTCCATACCTATCATGTCACAAACAGCTCTCACTGGTGCAAAAGAAATAATGCGTTTGCCGAATGGATCAAAGACAAAATCAGTGATCTTACTTTTATAATATGAAACCTGGTTTTGAATCTTTTGAGTAGTTTAAAACAGTTGTGTTTACTTACTGATTTTTATATCAAAGTAAAAATGCAAAGAAGGTGATACCACATCATCCGTCTGCTTCATTTTGAACTATTTGAAACAATTTCTTTTGTTTTAGAAGTATGATCAAAGAATTCCTCTTTGCTTGATAAGCAGTGACATTTCAATCCAGTTATTATGGCACACATTCCTAAAGGACTCATCACTGTAAGCATCTAGACTATGCTAACCTTCTATTGCATTCTCAGAGCTATATTTACAACACACTCTAAATACTAAACTGTCTAAATAGTAGACTGTTATGTACTGCTTGCCATCCCAACCCTTTTTGAAAGCAATGCCATGCATACATGTGTGAAGCCACCCTGGAAATCCTGGGTTTCCACAGAGAGGGGAGGGAAGGGAATCTTTGTCCCTGTACTGGGTTTACATGGCAAGGTTTTGGTATCAGGGGAGTTACAGAGATGGTTTCTGTGAGCAGCTGCTAGAAGCTTCCCCGGTGTCCAATGGAGCCAATGCTAACTTGACATTTTAGTTCAATATATAGAAACTGTTCAGACCGGAGAGCACCAGATCATTCATCATCATGTCACTCAAAATGAAAGCACATCAAAAAGGCTGCTAGTTGTGCCTGTTGTGTCCTTTTAATAGCAGACCTACGTAAAAGAAGAGTAAATTCAATTTATCAGTTTACTATAATACTCCCTACCCATTCTGCTCTAACACCAGTGGAAGTACAGCAGATAACAAAGGAACACAAGAACCTAAAAAACATCTCTGTTTAGCTCCTCATTCTCCTCTTCCATACTCAAAAAAAAGGACACCAGCAATCACTTATTTTTTGATGAACATACCTCAGGAACTTAACACTTCTCCAAAGTACAATGGCTAAACAACAGCTTCACAAGATGTGGAATTTAATTCCTTTATTTCATTTAGCCCCTACCTTATGTCTTTCTAATGCAATTCTTTCAGACCTACACTACACATGCATCACTCTCAAATCTGCGTCCTGAAGGCAAACACAGTGACTGACCACTCAGCAGGCCAGGCAAAATCTCTCATGATGGACCATAAGTTAAGGCTTCTCTTCTACCCTGGTGCCAGTTTTCACTGAACTTGTGGGAGCTTAATTAAAACCTCTTCATTTCACGGTTTTTTTTTGTTTGTTTTTTTTTGGGTTTTTTTTTGTTTGTTTTTTTAACACTAGGCAATAGAGTCAAAGTTGTGAGTACAAGGCCAGAGAATGACGGAGATCAGGACAGATGATGTGATCTTAAGTGTAATTTCCTATGGAAATTGGGATAAAAAAACCCAAGACCACAAATACACACGAACTGAAACTCTTATTGTTACAAATCTTTTAAGGAAAAATAAAATATATCTATACAATTAATATTTAGTAATTATCCATTTCTCAGAGAATGAAATCAGTGATAAAATACTCAGAAAAAAATGGTGCAAGTTACTTTGCTCCAAGGCAAAAAAACACGTGCCACTGATTCCCAGAAGCAACAAAGTGATTGATCTAGCTGCAGTAAGCATTATAAGAAAGAGCTAAATATACATGAAAGAAGAGATGAACGATAGCTTCTGTAAAGGAAAGTACAGCTGAACAAAATTATGGGTTAATTTCAAGTACACAGCCTGGTAAACACCCCAATCTCCACAATGTTTCCCACTTTGTAACCAGCATTCCCTGTGCAAACAGAGGATTTGATATTCCAGGTGCAGGCTTTTGTCCTCCCTCCCAAACAACCCATTCGCAATCTTCTGTAGAGCAGTAAACAGGCTCCAAGGAGCCTCCCCTCCCAGAGAATCCCACTGTTCTCCTAATGGGAAGAAAGTGTTTAAACTAAATCACCACTGTGATTTATTTTTAATGTAGAAACTTGCAGTTGTATAATTCAACAGACACAGACAGTAATCTGCCTAATTTGTGTGGAGTAATGAATAGCATAAAACAACACACTGTCAAAACAGGGCAATATAAAAATATCAAGAGCATGTTTCCCTTGTCATTGGTTAGATTATTTTATCAAAAATTGAACGTAGAGATGTGAATGATTTTAGGTACATTGCACAGAGAAGAAAATTGAGTGAGGGACAGATCTCATAGTCTGGCAAAGGAAACATGAGACAGATTTAGACTTATGGAATGGATGATGGAGTTTGTAAAAGATGCTGAAACTTTATTTATTTGGCCCTCAGCTTTGGCCTAGGTGGAAGAGAGCATTATACAATTACATTACCACAGAAGACATTCTTAACATGCTAAATCCCCTGAAGTTTTAACTGATATCTTAAGCAGTTGTCCGAGTTCTTACAGTGTACACCTGGAGCAGTAAGCTATCTTAACCAAAGCCTTTTTTTGATATTTCAGAGAGGAAAATATTTATCAAACATTTTCAATCTCTTTCCATTCAATAGTCTACATTTTATTTAGCTCAATGGTAGTTTGCTACTGTTTTACAGTAACATGTCTTGTTTACCAGAATATGCTACTTGGATTCACAATATCTCTCTCAAACCTAAAATGTTTTTTGCTAGGTGGATCAATCCAAAATTTGGGACCTGTTGTCAGTGTTAAGGACCCAGATAATAATAATAATAATAATAATAATAATAATAATAATAGTAATAATAAGGATCACCAGTTTGGGTGATGCTGTGAAGAGAGTGGCATGACAAACAACCACGGATGTGGATTTTTTTGTCTGTTTATGTGTCAGAACGCTGTCTATGTCATGAGATGGGTGATGCTTATGGCATGAGAGTCGAGCTCAGCTTTGTTGAAGGCAATAAATGGCTACCAAGGAAGAAGCAAACTTATCAGAAGCACTCTATTAGACCAACAGTTGAGTAATGCACAGTAGTTGCCTCCTCCTCAGTAACAAGTACAGTATTTTAGACTCTCAGCTAGTTCAGGAAACTCTCCTGTTTTGTTCAGTAACACAACACTGACAGAGCAGAGACTCAAACAACTCCACTGCAATTAGTGTTATTGATCTTCCTCATGTTACTAATATGGAAAAAAAAAAAAGTAGGAAATCTTCATGCCACGAAGCTTCACTACATTTTTGTAGGTGTGTTTTCCTTTTTGAGCAATATTATCCTACTCAGAAAGGAAAAAACTTCTTACAAAGGTTTCTTGTGCTTCAGCTAAATAAACATCTCAGACTCACCCCTCCACCCACACCCATCCTTTATTATTGCCGTATGAACAACATCTATATTTTATAAAAGTAACTTTCACAAGTTTAAAAAAAAACCCTAGTCTTCAGCATTCAGGGACACCAGATGTTTCACAGATATGAAAAACCACTATCAAACCAGATCAGTTCTGTAGAAGAAAGCATAGTAAATACCTTAGAAAACACAAGTCACAGATTACTATCATGCAACCAGATTCTTTTGTACAAACACCCAAAAGGAGAACATAAAGAATGTATAGAACAAAAAGTTTTCATTGACCTGATTTGTCAGAGATGTTGGCTGTGACTGGCGTGGTGGCGCAGCTTGTGTTAGCCTTTGTGCTGTCCTTGGAAGAACCAGCTTTGGGTTTATTTTTCGTTGCCTCTAGTGCTTTGACCTTCTTGGCATGTTTACTTCCTTTGTAGTGGGCCTCGGCCTGGCTCTACAAAGGAGAACAAATCAGGCTCACTTTTTTCTGTACTTCTGTATAATACAATGGATGACAAGGCAGAAAAGTGACACTTTCAATAGTAGGCACCATATTATTCTACCAAGAAAATTTTAGTAGCTTTATACTAACAGTTTTCCTAGATATATGTTTTACATATTCAAATTATAGGATTTTAATGAATTGCACGTTTTCAGTAACTCAGAAAAAGAGGCTCTGACAAAGAGATTACATAAAGCTTTGTCACTCCTATATGTATTTCTTTGCTTCCATGCTGCGTAAAGATTTAAAGCACTATATAAATGTAAACACATCCAATTGAGAAAGATGCTACTCAATTTTCGTGTACTGTTCCCTAGTCTTTATTGCTTGTAGATAGAAAGATGAACCATGCTGTAACATAATTAAATAATCCATTTTTCCTTCTGTTTGACCTAACAGAAAAGTCTAAGTATTTTCATCATTACAGCAACAGCAATTGAAACAGGCATTAATGACATTATAACTTCACTATTAGATCAAGCAAGAAGGTTTAAAATGAAGAAACACCATACCTGTAAACTGCATTAGACCCAAGTAAAACTCAGGAAAAAAACACAGAAAACCAAGTACTTAGTAGTCTTGGCTGTTTTATGAATGACCTTGAATAACTTTCTCCCAAAGCCTAAGAAAAAGAGGAGGATTTTGCATTTTTTTTTTATTTATTTTTTTTTTTTTATTTTGCTAAAGTACTTTATATATTACATACTCTTCCTGATCTGCCCAAACAGAAGAGTAGAAATATATGAAAAATATAGTGGGATGTAATGCTTATGTCACCTTTCTCTTAAAACTGTCTCCAGACACTAGGTCAGTGTTTTTGAAGTTGCACAGCTAAAGCTAGACACAAATATGTGCCCATTTTTTCAGTGATTTTCAGTCCCCATTATTGCTCCTGACTCTACAAAACCAGCTACCATGACAAATCAGTCGACTTAGATGTAAAAACTAAGGAACTCCATGCTTAATACAAACACCAAAGCTTGGAAATTTGAGCTAATGAATATAAATGTTTTTCTTGTCCTCTTAATAAATTAATTTACCAAAAAAGGGTAAGAAAGAATTTTATAGAAAACACAGTTTATTTTCATCGTTATGCTATTCAGGAACAGCTTTACATTATTAGTATTTCCAAACATAATTTTTAAAAATTATTTTAGATGTACTACTAGGTGCCTCTATTGAAGGTTGCATATTAACTAAAAAAAAAGTTAATATTGTAATTTATTTCAAAGTAAAACACTCAGAGAAAGCATGCTTCATGTAGCCAGATGACCACACCTTGGCACCTGGCATATAAAAACATCAGTGCAAGTAAACTTCTAATATGTTCATGCAAAAATACATTCTCTCTTTTCAATTGTTTAAGACTGTTTTATTTAGTTCACTGCATCAAATGAAGCGAGGCATGAAACAAGTCACATGCTCCTTTTAAAAAGCAACTATAACACCTAAGATGGTTGAATTCCATAAACAGTGCTGCCATAATGAGGAAAATAATTTTAAGATCAGCAGAAACAGGCATTGCTATACGGTCACCTTGGAAAAGCATGTAATAGAGCTTTTATCCTGTGGTGGAGTCTAAGTGAAGAGTGGAAACAGCTGGACGAGACAAGAGAATTGACAGTGTGTTGGAGTCCTCACAAAAGTTATATGCACTTTTAAAACTGATGGAGAATGGCTGCTAAAACAGAGGAATTAAGTTCATATACACTGAAGCTTCTGAAGTGATTTTACATCCTGTGAAACATTGCTTTCCACCTTGAAAGGGCAGAAGGATAGCGTATGGGACATGTGGCTACATTTTTTTTTTTTTTTTTTCAGATGTCAGTAAGCAAGCATTCAGTAAAAAAAGGCTTCCAGGTAAGTTTTACTTTGAATTCCTTTGAAACTGAGATTTGAAAAAAACTCAAAACACTATTATATAAATAGTAGAAAGTCTACTTATCAATTACTATTCAACTATTTCTTGATTTTGAAACCTTTGAAATATTAATGTATACAAAAAAATTTAAGGATTATAAAGAAACAACTAAACAACTATACAACTACTACTACGTGCATTACTTAAAGGGACACTTGTCAACTTCTGGGCTGGACCTCTTCGGTTCTAAATGCGGTAGGGGAGCAAAGATGTGTTTGCACCCTGTTTTGTTGGTGGGCCTTGCACAGGCACAGGAGTCTCACCCTGTCTCTCTCCACCCTTTCTGTGTTTTTTTCATTTCTCTCAAGCTTTGCCGTTGCTACATGATGCACTAGAAGGATTGCTTACCAGCAGCAAAATTAAATCAATGAGTCATGCATTACAGTGTACATAAAAGTGAAGCTAAAAATTGAGGTGTATATATACCCTTTCCATTCCGATACTTTTAACTTTAAATAATAGCAAGTATAAAATTTTTCTACTCAAGCATTCTCAAGTTGATGATGTCCCTTTAAATATTTGAACTGTATGCTCCACGCATATGTGTGCTGTTGATAGGATCATATGCTGCCTGTGGCCAAAGCTATAACATAAGAGACATAGGTGCACTCAAGAGAAAGACTTAGTAAGTCAATTCCTTGATAATAAGCCTTTCTGCTGATATTTGCAATAATAATGCCTGCAATATCAGTAATAACCTACTACAGTCTTTGATTCCCTTCATTCAATCCTCCTATAGTGTACATGAGACCTGTTGAGAACAAACAAGCCCAGGCAGAATTAAAATTAAGATTTTCATAAACACAAGCAAAGCCTCATGATAATGTGGTGACTCACTTTTGGTTTAAGTTTTGTATATTTTTATTCTCAAATTCATAGATGTACATTATAAGGCCAAAAGGTAGTGCTATGACCATCTAGGTAGGACTCCTGAAAACATCAGCCTTTTCCAAAACTGAACTACTCAGTTCTTTTTCAGTTTTCCTTTGGGAAAAAAAAATTGTCTGGCCTTGATTTTAAAGTAGCTAGGAATGGAAAAACCTATCTTCAGTAAACTGTTTCTGTGCTTCACCTTGTCAGCTAGGTACATGCTATTTATTTCCACACCGCATTGGTGTAGTTTCAACTCCCACTGGCTGGATTTTGTTCAACTTTTGGTCTTTAGGCTCTTTCAACTCATCTCTGTTCTGCCAGTGGAAACACAGATACCCTTTTTCAAACATGAAGTTAGAGAAGCATTCCTTGAGATACTGACACCATGTTTCCTAGCCACATAAGCACCATTTTCTAACCCTTTCAGACAGACCTAAATTCAGAATTTGCTTATTATACAAATTGTTTGATTCGGTTGCCTTTTGGTAACTCAACTGCAACATCAGCATGGAACTGTGTGCTGTGTAAAAACATCACAAAAACCATTGGAGTTTTCTGGTATCATAGTAAGCAAAAGAAAAAAGGATGGCTGTGGGAATCTGAAGCTGGAACACAAGTTCTGAATATTACTGGCACTAAGTTTTCTGATTAATACTAACACCAATTTTATGAAATATTTTCACAATTATCACTTTAAAGACAAACATGTTTGCTCCAAGTCCCATTTAAAACTTGTTTCTGACAAATATAGCAATACAGTACAGGTTAACAGCTTTCTAATATGCCACTGAAATACTAAACAAATCTTTCAAATAAGCTATGACATAAAATTTTCATTTTTAGTTAAGAAGCTGAACATGCATTTTCATTTGTTTTATATTTACATTTTTGAAATTACACAAGGTTTAAAAGTCACATGTATAAAAGAAAGATAATTTACCAGTTTTAATATAAAACCCCAATAAAATATAAAATGCAATTAAGAGTAAATAACCAGGAATGTAATATGGATACTGAATGTACTTTTTATCATCGCTAACATTAACTGAGTACAAATAATTGATATAAATTCTGTATCATCAAAACAATATTTGAGAAAATAAAAAAACCCCATGTAACCTCAAAGAATCTCTGTACTCATGTACTCCGATGCTTTGTAAATGCATAATAACTCATTCCAGTGCATTTAATGTAGGGATGAATCAAATCTACAGCAAAATAATTTACTTATGCCACAATTCAATATTATTGGAACATTTAAATTTTTATTTTAAAAAGATTGTTAAATTTATTGCTTATATAATAAAAATTAAATGTCAGAATTGAACTTCTATTATTGTTATAAATTTTAAATTAAATGCTTGCTAGGTTAAGAAGGACACTTTTTGAAAAAAATGGAATAAGAAAATATTTCATGTGAAAGAACCCCCTACCTAAAGGGAAAATCTAATTTCCATTTGGTTCTAAAACTGATTATGGGATACTAGCTTGAGAGAGAGAGATACATATATACATTGCAATATTTTAAAATTGAATTCCCCCTAACTGTTAGAAAGTATAGAAAGGCATCAAGTACTGGACAGTAAGAACCAATGAACAGGAAAAGCTTTAAGTTGCAATAAGTATGACATTACATACCAGAAAGCAAAAAAACCCCTCGTACTGACAGACCAAATTCCACAAAAGTGTTTTTGCATTTGCTTGGCATCACTTTTTGATCAATAGTATGCATATTGTAAGACACTAAACATATGTCTAAGTCTTTAGAAGTTCATGGCTTAGGGAAAAGATGTATTTTGTATTCAGTTGCAAAAAAAATTTAAATTAATTTTAAAATTAATAATTTTAAAAACCAACTTTCTTCAATCCTTTTTCAAATTTCTAAACCCAAATTGGTGGGAGGACACCCACCCTCTCTTTAAGCAATTTACATTTTTAGTTTCATTCACAGTCTTTAAGTGGTAATTAAACTACAACCAATTAAACCTTATGACATTTTTTAAGGAAGCCTTCTATGCTATAAGGACTAATGACTTGCTTGTAAGAAATGACAAGTTTTTCCTCTCAAAAATATTTTGAGACATACAAATGATCTAAATGTTACATATTATTTAAAATTGGAAGTTAATTGGTATTTTCAACTCCAAATAAATAATTTTTAAATATAAGCATCAGGATGTTAAACTGTGAGACCACATACAATATGTTAGCCTTAAGTATTAGGCTGCATCTAATAAAAAAATAACAATGTAAAACATCTACATGCAAATATGTTTTCCAAAAGAAATGCTAATATTCATTAGTATATTATAGGTCATAAAATAACCTCAGCAGCTTTACTTTGGATAACTTAAATATGTGTGTGTGTACATATAGATAAAAACAGAGAGATTACCAGGAAACATACAGATGATACAGATTAATTGATAGTGGTATTACCTTTAAGAAACCTCTGAAATTTAAGTAAGATTGCAGTACAAAAGATTACAGAAAATTATCCCTGTCAGGAGCAATGACTAACAGTATATTTGAAATAAGCACTATTGATTTTGACATTTCACAAGTGATGGAGTTTTAGGATCTTTTTGGTATATGAATGACTAATTAACTTAATTTATTTCTACATGAAGAGATGAAATATTAACCTGCCAGATCCCTTCGATGACAACCTGATGCATGGTTTGACTAAATCCAGTGGTTCAGTGTATATGTGTGTGAGATCAAGAGTTTTTTTCGGGTTTCTTCAGTTTCAGCTGAAGTAGCCCCTTCAGTAGGTCTTCATAGAAATAAGACCATCAACACTTAAACTGAAGGCTTCAATCTGCTACCACAAACTGAAGGCTTCAATCTGCTACCACATTTATGCAGTTTGACAATTAGCTTATCAAAGTAACTATCTGTAGAGCAGCATGATATCAGGAAGCAGAAATACAGAAACAAAGAGAGACTGAAGTCTCCATGTGTGGAGCCCAGGGTCATGCCTTAGGCTCTGCAATGCCAGGTGAACACCATAGCTAAACAGAACTGAATGCTGTGCCTTGTACATCCTCTTTCTTCTCTCTCTCTATTGCACTCTTTTAAAGCAAGGATTCCACCCTGGAAGTCTTCTCAACAGCAGTTTAATCTCAAACGCTGTATTCAAATTGCTGTATGCAATTGTCATCTCCAATGAAAAAAAATTTGTTGAAAATACCACAAAAGCTTCTGCCAATAACAGTTCCATCACATAGACAATTTACAACTGGAAGATTTAACAGATGTGTAATAAACCTGAAATGTTCTATTCTGCTCTGGAATATCCATAGCAATAAATTCTTCCTGAATACCATAAAAAGTTTTACATAATTTTAAGCTAAAAAAAAAAAAGCTATCGAGTCCTAAATATAGTCAAAACATACACTGTAGAAAGACCACATCTCAACACTTGTGTACTTACCCACTCTTGTACATCAAGCTGATTGCAATTCCATGGGGCATATCATTCATACAGTATTTCCTGAGTATATAATTATTTCAGAATACTTACAACATCCTCATAATATTCAGATCTTTGTCCTACATTACCAATAGCTTGAATTACCTGAGCATATTTTTAAATCAGTAGAGTTTGTGTCTGAAAGATATAAATAAGGTCTGTGTAGCGCTGGAAGGTAAGTAATAGTATTCTTGTAAAAACAGGGATCTAAGCTATGACTTCCTGGTGACTATAGAATTCCATTATAACTACATAGTCTTAAGTACAAAAAAAAAAAAAAAAAAAAATTGTTTTTGCAGGTGATGATTTTACTAGGGAAGCAGCCAGGCTAACCATAACTACCTTGCATTAGGCAGTAAGGAGTCGTCGTCTAATGAAGCGTGTGCAGTGTCCCTGTGAGCGCTCTCCTGGCATGGCTGCAGTGGCAGTGGGCTTATTAAAGAGGGCAGCTAACTGTGCAAGATTGGAGGAGCACAGAGGTATTTCTGTCCATAACATACTTTTGTTTTAATTCACAGGTCCTAAACTATAATGCTCCCTTTCTTAAAAGAGTAAGAGGTCCATCAAATGTTTTACCTGTTAGAACCATATTGTAGTAGCATTCATATTTATATGAGAATATAAATTAAGAAGAATTTAGACTAGAATCATATATTTAATAAAAATTACATGAAGTGATAAATTAGGAAGTGGTGTTGAAAAATTTAGTTTTATCTCATTTTATATTAATAACAGATGTAATTGAAGAAATCTGTAAAACTGAAGTGTTCATACATTTGTTATACCAAAGCTATGCCATATTTTTCCAATTCTGTTCTCAATATATTTCTAAAACCTAAGTGCTCTTAATAGCAAAGTACATTACTATTGAAAAGGACATAGCAAAAATCAAAAAGCTGTGAAAATCAGCCATGTCATAAGAAGTCAACTCACATTTTAAATATCTAACAAAACTTAGTTAAAAGCTCTGTTAAATAGCTGTTATTTGAACATAATTTTCAGCATGTTATAGCCCTGTACCCTATAATCATGCAATATTTCTGTCATGTTGGAGCTAACAACTTTCATCATTTTGTCAGTTCTGTCTACGAAACAGAAAATTACCTTCACAAGTTCCTGAGATTTATGCTTTTAATTACCTCCTATCTGCTTCACTACCCTCCATACCCAAAGAACCAATATAGTCTTATTTATAGGGAAAATTTTAAACATTTAACAAAAGACAATGACAGTTCTGCAGATTTTTATTTGATGTTATTGATTATTTTGTGTGTGACCATTTTGACAGCATGAGTGATTCATTCAAAATTGCAAAGTTAACATTTGGTAATACTTGCCTAAACTTCAAGAATTTACCTTGTGGCTTTTTAAAAAGATAACTATCATCACATCATTTTTATTTGCTATAAATGCATTCAACAATAAGATGACCGTCAGCATTTCTTAATCCCCAGCTGTTAAATCTGCTTTTTCTGATCTGCCTACAAGGTGTACACCAAAAAGCATTCCTGACTGATGGCCATTACTCATAGAGCAACACACTGCACAAACACAAGTTTATTTCAGCCAAATGATATCCTATCAACAAGATGGTACCTACCAGACTGTACCACAGCCAAAGACCTTCCTACAAGAAACAGAAAGTGCTCAGAGGGAAGTAGATACTTTTAGATGTAATCAGCAGATGACAAACTCTGTTTTAAAAATAAAAGCAACCCATCAAACAAAAAATTAACAAAACGTCATGTGGACTGCTGGCATAATACATTTATGAGTTTGGAATACAGAGAGGTCTGGCTGCTGAGGAAAAAGACTGGATTAGAACTGACATTATTGTTTAGTGACCAAGCCCCCAAAAAATATGCAGAGTATCAATAAAAGTAAGCAGGAAGAAGAGCAGAGAGAGTTACTCAAACATAAGTTGATGATTTGTAGATACGGAGAAAAAAGAAATCTTGCAGATGCCAAACAAGTATCATTGCAACCACAACTCACTTTTCTCTTGTGGCTGCAAGTTACAGTGTCAGATGCTATAGCAGAACATAATAGACATCTTGGGGGTGGTCTGGCCAAAGCTCCACAGCTGCTGGAGGGACTTTCTGTCACACAGCAGCTGCAGGAGATGCTGGAGATTCATCTGGTGGCCAGAAGGAATAACGAAGAATGAGCCAAGAGCAGGCAGAGAAGGATTCCATGTGGGATAGAAAACAGCCATTTTCCCCCTTGCCCTATTGCTACTGTGCCCTTTTATGGGTACTGTAAGGATTCAGCAAACTCAAGTTGCTTTTTTTTTCTGCTTGAATGTCTATAGTACTAATAAATATCAACAAACCAGACCTATGTAAATAATATGAAAACTTATTTAGCAAAGCTTATCTATAGTCCACATAGATACACCATGGGTTTGGAAGGAATCCCAGAATACTTAAATGAAAACCAATATATTAATTCAAAGGCTAGACTAGATCTTTTTCAGCATGTCTTCCTTCCTTAATAGAATATAGTTATGTCCTTTGCTCTGATGACCTTTAAGCAAGTGTAAAATCTGACTCACTATTACAATCTGTTCCACGAAGAGTATTCTTCCTCTTCTGTTACATTTACTACCACCAGAGACCATGCAATTGAGATATTTCTTATTTTTTTTAGCTGGATTATAACACAAGACTATAGCTCATATTGGAACTCATAGTGTTTCATCATCGTGTAGAAATTAAAAGATAAAATTGTGTTAACGGGTATTGTAATGAAAAGATGGAAACATCTATGTTTATTGTAATATACTGGAGCAAATACAACTGTAACTGTAATGGACGCTGTTGCTTTTTTTTTAAAAAAAGAAAAAGTTAAAAAAGTATATTCTGCAGAACAGAATAAAGTTTAAGCAGGCTAGAGTAAGTATCTTACTGACTATTCTGACTAATCATTCTCATCAGCTACATACCCTTATAATGCTGTCCTTTCTAAATTGAGATTTCCAACTTAATTCAACAGCAGCTGACTCCTGGTATTTACTGTAATTAAAAATTAGTTCAGGAAAAAGACCTTTCTCTATACTTGCCCCACTTTTTTTGCCACATCACTTCCTTTGAATTGTTGAGAGCTCTAATAACTTTTCAATTTTCTGTTATCATAATCTTGAGGTCAATTAACTTTCTCCTATTTCTTTTAGTGCTTTCTCTTCACTAAATCAAGGTTCCTACACCCTCACACCCCACTCTCCCTCCTACCTGCCCCCCCCCAAAAAAAAGAAAAATAAAAAGGAAAAAAAAAATATAGAAAGCAAACCTAACAGGGAATAGGGGCTCAGTTCTAGAAATAGGAATCCAGTATAATTTGGGATGTCCTCAGGTGTCCTGCCTGACCTCCAGCTGCAGGTCTTCTGTCAGATCTACCATCCTCGTGTGGATGTCCCAGGTATTCCAGATGCTCAACATGACAGTTAGGTTTAGGCAGCCAGTCCCACTCTAAGTACGAGCTAAAGAATCTTAACCAGATCATGCAAAAAGTGTTGCTGAAGCAGTATCAGTTACCACTGTTGTTGGGTCAATACTACTATTACATATAAAATTCACATTCAAAGACCTCAAAGTTCAGGCTATTAAAACAACTGTAGTTTGGTGTTAGTTCACAGATATGGCATTTTATTTTCCTGTTTCTCAAGACTTTGGATATCTCTTCTACACTACAGTTTCTCCTGGAGTCAACAGAGCTTGAAGGGGTTCTCAAACAGTTTCTGCCAGAACTTACTCACAGAAAAACAAAAATTCCAAACTGACCAAACTGCAGCTAATGAATTTTAGAAAATGACAGAGTATGATGTTGACAGTCTATGAGTATGAGACAAAACTCATAATTTCTTTTTTGGAAGAGGATAAACAGATTAGGCTAAAACTAGACTGAACTTAGAGCTTGTACACAGATGTTTTCTTCATGTAGTACTTTAAATAATTGTTTTAAACGTACAGGAGACTGGGAGATCCTGAAGAATTCAGTTAGGAAACCCTCTGTTCATATCATAATATGGTAGCAGACAAATAGCATCATCCTAGAAATTTTTACTTTTCAAAATACAGAAAACCTCACTTCAACATTAGATAGGCATACCTCCACATTGAAGACAGCCTATTTTGAAATTTCCTTCCATCCCTCATATCACACTTTCTCTTCCTGCAGATAGCTGCAGATCCCTGCCTTTGAATCTAATGCCAGATCACTCTCACCAAAGCTAAATCTACAGATACATTAGTAGAATGGAAACACCTGCAATTTACAGTATTATTTTAGCAGGAGGTTTGACAACTACAAATTGACTAGTTAGAAATTTTTGGTCTACTGATCCAGATCAGGGGGTGTTCACAGTGTGAAGAAAAGACTGCAGGCAAGGAAACCCATTTTCTTCTCACAGATGAATATCCACTGGTCTGTATGTTACTCATGCAATAAAGTACTACTAGAATCAGGTCAGAACCTTCAAACACCATGTAACTGAAATTCATTTAGGTGAACAAAGGTAAGAAAACTACTTAATAGCTTACTTCTGTCATTTTCTTTTAATGTGCTTGCATAATTTATGTCAAAGGAAGTTCAAAGGAACAAAATGCCCATCAACAGGAAGGAGCACGTGAGCCTTGCAGAACTAGAAGAAACTGCAAGTATCAAGTCACTGTACTACAAATCTCATTCTGCAATGTGCTATGCTCAAGATTTAATGCAGGTTATCACAGTTTGACGCCATCTAAAGGCATCAAATGCATTCTTTTGAATGTTAAATGGTGAAACTGATTCACTGAAAGACAGTTACAAGGTTCACAAATATCTGATTCCTTTTCCCCAGTCTGCAAACACAGGACAGATTGTAAAAGACCTTTCCACCTCCTAAGCATAATTTCCCACTATAAAGGGAAAAAAAACCCCAAACAAACCAATCAAAACAAACCATCAAACCAAAACAAAAACCCAAGCAAAGAATTCAGATTTTTATTCCTGTGAAGGAGCTTTTAACAACTTAAGAAATAACTATCAGAGTCTGCAGAGTTTAGCTGAAAGGCCGTTCGCATTGCCTCAGTGAATGTATGACAGTGAAAATTATAGGGGGGTGGGTAGTGAAAATAATATCTGAATAAAATAAGAACTCACTCACAGAAAAAAAAAAAAAAGGCAACGCACTCAGATAAATAACTCTTAAGGTCAAAGGACTGAACCTGGAAGAAAGATTTAAAATTTTATGTAAGCTTCCCAGGAGAAGCTGAATAATGCAATGACAGTTTAGACAGCTTTTATAACACAAGTGCTATACTATGAAAACTCATTCTCCAAATATTCCTGTATGTTGTGTTTATGAAACATTTGCAAAACTTAAATTTATATTTCAAGTATTTTCTGGTATTAATAGCACTACTAAAATCTCAGTGCTTTCTAAAATCAGCTTTCCAGGTTGTCTGTGAAAGTCCTGGTAAAGCATACTGCATTTTATCATTAATGGTAGCACAATCACGATGCTTCATCTTTTCTTACAACCACCTATTGCAAATGGATGATGAGGTCTTCTAGTAACTAGAACTGAGCATATTGATCACATTTAGAGAGAAAGGAGTGGAACACTGTAGGAATACACCTGCCCCAGAAGAAGAAATGAGACTATAATCTGTCATGCTTTTATGATTGCCACTATTGAAAGCAGAATATGATATGCATTTTTTGTTCTACCCTGTAAGTCAGTGTAGATAGGAAAAACGGCTCCATTGGCAGACATACAAAATGATATAATTTTTGAGCCACTAAGTTGTGAGTCAATCCATCTGCCTGAAGTGCTACTTGTCCATCTGTCAATGTCAGTGCAGATGAAGTGAGTGACTCCTCTAGGGACAGAACCCATCATCAGATGGAGAAGAGGGAAGAGCTGCCTCTGTGGTGATGGAGTAAGGTCCAGCTTAGGAGCAAGATTCAGATGCAAGGAACCAAGAGAAATGTTTTAAAACTTGATTGGTTCCTTGTTTTATTCAGTAAAAGTAAGTATCTGGACCAAGTATCGAAGTACAAAGATTTTTTTTTTACCTTAAATCTTAAAGAGGAAAGACAAGTGAACTAATTTTTAAGTAATGACTTTTAAAATCAGTTAACTAAGTAAATATTGCCATTTCCAAGAAAGTTTAATAAGCTTGTCAAAAGGTGACAGATTTAGACATCAATTTGAAGGAAAGAGAGCACTGCTTCAAAATTCTTACCAGCCTAGACAAAAGAGCCAACCTGGGGAAACCACTTTACAAGACACTTTAAGTGGGATGGCAGACGCAGAGAAAATCAGAGTAATAGGAACAGGTGCTTTACTGTGAATCTCTAAGAGCACCAAGGACTCCAAGGCTTTGACAAGGTGTCTACAAACTACTTCTTAGACTGAAATTATAACAATAAAATATATAACATTAACACAATACTTATTTTTATACTTGAGATTTAAAAAAAAAAATATACTTTTGAGGGTTTTTTAAATTAGTTAATGACATTAGTAAGTAGTCTCCAAGAACAAATGCATATTTTTAGTGTCAAAGGTTGTAATTTTCTTAGGCATTGTTTTCTTGAATTTCTTTAATATTCAAGCTACTCAGGAAAAACTTAGATATATATTCTAAGAATCTCAATCCATGTACTCTTTTATAATGTGGTTTTTTTAAACTACACTTCAGGAAGTAGTTTCCTTGAATTTTATCATACTCACAAATGTAGCTAGAAGTAAATGTTCATATTTATTACAAATGAAAGTTACTGTAAGAGTGACTTAAAAAACAGGAAGACATATCAGCAAGAACGTAGGAACAACAGGAAAAACATATTTCTTCTGGAAGAAGAGTGAGTATGACATGGAGAACTCACAGGGAAGCTCTTCTGTATGCTCCCTTTCCTTTTTTAAAAAAGAAACCAAACATTTATTTTGCAGCATCACTTGAAGGTTACTGGACTGTCAAATAGGATATCATCGATGGGTGATAATGTGCCAGACACAGTCAAGAGCATCAAAGAGCGATATACCTTCATGGACTTCCACCTCTGAGTGGACAAAATATTAGCCTGGCAGGCTGAGCAGAATGTAGGCAGAACTGGAATGATTTGTTTGGGAAAGGGGTTTTAGATTAATTATACCTAATGTACCAAAAAAAAGGAATGAAAATAGCCAATACTCACATCAGAGTTAAATCGAAGCTGGCAGACATTACAGGAGATGACTTGTTTCTTCTTCGGGGGAATTGACACGCCAAATGTATGGTTTATGACTGCTTTTTGCACAGGATCCATCTGGAGAAGAAACAATAAATCCATGTACAAGTTTGCAGGACAATATATAGTAAAGAAGAAAAATTAAAAATAACACTTTCTGCTGGAAGATTTTTCTTGTCTTTTCTTTTGAGATAAACAGGAGCAAATAAAATTTCAGCCCTCATAATAGTTAGATTTAACACAGGTTATGGAAATGTAGCATGCCAGAGCTTACGGATAAAAATTAGTTTCGTTGTTGTTGCCATCTCCAGGCTGCTAAATATCTCCTCCCTCACTCAGGCACATCCTCCATGCTGCAGGGCCCCACTATTGCATATGAACTGCAAAGAGCCTCCTGAAAGCCTTCCTCTATCACTTGCTGATCTGATATTACAAGAAACCACTTCTGGCCCCTAAAAAAACCACTGTCATTTACCTTTACTTGTTTTTCTGTGTAGTGATAGATATTAGCATTTATTTGGAAAATATTCTCTCTTGGAGACCTCTTTGTGAAAGGAGGTGCTTTGCAGGCTCCATTAGAAACATTACTTTCTAGGGAAAAAAGGCTGTCATTCCCAAACTTTTCCATGTGAAACATGAGTGACAGAGCCCCTGGGAAGGTGAAAGTTTGGAGGAGCACATGGGTTTGCACCAGGAAAGGGTACTGAAGTTACCACACTTCAGGAAACATTTTAACACTGTGAAAGATGTGACATAAGTGAAGCACTGACTATATTAATCCTAAATTTGACTGAAGATTTTCAGGAACTGGGAACTAATTACATCTTTGCTGAATACCAGGACTCTTGTTGGTTATGGGTTAAGAATATCCTCAAAATTGCAGAGAGCTCTGTTACTAACACTGCAGGAGCTGGGTAATGGCATTGGATGTTAGGAAAACAGTTTATAACTGCTGCTGCCTTGAGGTCTCAGTTAAGCATAATATGTTGTTTTTCCTGATGTGGCATGGATACATATTAATTTCCTGATTCAAAACCAAACATTTTTCTAATTCAAATAAAACACAATATCTGGTCTGATCTCACAGGTGATCCTTTTCTGAGCAGGAGGTTAGATCAGATGACCTATGAGGTCCCTTTCAACCCAAATTATACTCTAAGCATCCATACAGGTGTGGTCCTCCATCCTTTTTTAAGTTGAGAAATGGATTCTGAGGAAGGGAGGGCAAAAATCTGCAGCGTACAAGACAAACGCTCATTTCCCAACCTTGTTTTTAAACCATTTTGGGAGAACATAGTTCAATTTGTTATAAATCTATATTTTTCTGAAGCTTGCTTTGTAGTCACAGTGATAGATTTTCTTTTTTTCCTTTTCAATACTATCTGAAGAAACCAAACCTGGCTGTTTAAACTTGGGTGGCACACATCACATATTTGATACTAAGCTGATTTATAAAAGGAAGAGAGAAAAGGTGAATTTACTGATTCATTAGTTAAAGAATTATAACAGCAAATTAGATAATTCTAAGATTTCTAAACCCGAGGATAAAGACTAATTTTCCCTCAGTGCACATTTAAGATTCCAGAGAACCTTGCACTAATGAGGATTTGCTTTGCATATATGCACATGTGCAAATACACCACTTCTAGAAAAATATATCAGATTATATCTGCCTACGAAGACATTCTTTGATAATCTACTATCTGATATTAAACACTTAATTGTTTTGGAGTATGGCTATGTAGGTTTCTTGCCACATTCCTTTTAAACAAAATGCATGGATTTATGAGTGTCATTTTCTGGAGAGATGATATAATTTTTGTCAGCTTTGCCATTAAATATAGTATTTCATTATTAAGACAATTACAAAAGTGGAAACACCTCATCTAGAACGAACTACAGTATTATTAAATGACACAATGTTGTTACAATGAATGTGATAGTCTAAAAAAAAAAATCCCTAAAATAAATACTTCTGTTTCATCTAGATATAGTGACAGTCAAAAGTTTAAAAATTAAAAAATAACAAAAAAAAAAATCTGTTTCTGACTTGTGCCATTTAGTGCACCAGCCTGCATAATATAACACAATTACATATGCAGATTAAAAGGTTTTTGACCATTAATTTCGTAACAGAGATGACAGTCAATATATAATTACATTTATAACATGTATTAAAACATTGCTGTACCATTAACAAGTAGTTTGTTTGGGATTTTTCCCCCTTAAATGGAAGATGTGTTTTGCTTTTCAACGGAACTACTAATTATTAGATCAGGTAATCTGGAACAAAGAGAAATGCTGAAAAGTACCTCAACCGTTTGAAGTGTCTGAGATAGGCGAAAAGAAATAGCAAAAATACCCACTAGTGTCTGCAGCCCCGTTTAAAAAACAATCAAAAGGGAAAAAGCAGCAGCGATAAATGATTCTTCTGTGCATTCCAGATAACACTCCACAGTGCTAGCACGAGGGAATGCTGTTCAAAACCATACAAGGCAGACTATGCACAAGGTCCCAGTTTCAAATGGATGTAGCAGCACAAGGACAACATCTACACAAATAATACAGCTCATGCTGCCTTCAGAAAGTACCACTTGGGCTCCCCAGGGGAATAGTTAATGATCCTTCCCAAACCAGAGCCCCACATGCAGTCTGGTCATGACTAGAATTGAAGAAGTGCAATATTAACAATTAATAGGTTTTACATATATCAGAAACTAGGGTAGATTACAGCATATTGGAAAAAATAAAATAGTATCTTTCTGCTAGAAGATGAATGCTGCAGGGTAAACTGACCTCAGATCGCTACACAAAATGGTCCTCTTCATTGCAGGGAGCAAGGAAGGGAGTAGGAAAGAGTGAGTAATTTGTTGAGGTGTATATTAGGAAATGACGCAGCATACTTTGCCCAGTGGGGAGGACCAGTATTTAAAAACTACTTCCATAAAACAAAATAATAACAGAAACTAACAGTTACCACAAATGTTAATAAAAATCTGCACTCTGCTGTTTATGCTACAGGAAGAATTAATAAAGCAATTCACAGTGCTCTGGTAGCTATAACTAAATTTAACAACCTTTTAGTCTCGTTCTCCTATTTCAAATGGCTTAATAAAAATGTCATTCCAATAAATTTGAAGATACTATCTTTTTGAAAGAGGTCTATTTAAACACACACCAACTCTTGAAGCGAGCAAGGATTAACAGAATCTGGACAGTTTTTAGCAGTAATCTGCTACTAATTCTTCTGTTTCCTGATTTCAGAAGATGCAAATATGAGAAATATTCTACAGCTACTGAGACTGGTGACAATGACTTTCAAAGTACATCAAAAATGCAAATGTTTCAACAGAGACTCCAAAAGCATGGAAGAACTGCTAAACTCTACTGAAGCACCATCTAGTCTATCATTTTATGCCTGAAAAAAAACACATGTAGGTATGAAAAGAAGAATAGGGGCAGCACAAACATACATCGTACTTCCCCCAACAATTTTTACAAGTTTAACATATTTTTCTACCCAAAATTTTCCACAGCCTGGTGTTTTCTGTGTATCCCAGTGAATTTCTCTTGCACAGTCACACCTAGAACTGATGTAAAGCACTTTGCACTCTTTGCATTCAGTTCCAATGCCTACAATCTGCTGTGTCAAGAAAATTCTTTTTGTTTAAATGTAGGTCCATGCAACTCAATCTTATAAAATCTGTACCACATCCCAAGTTATCTCTGTGTTTCTCATTCTGTGCATGGAAACCACTCCATTCCTTTGAGTAACCTTGTTGCCTTTCTCAATTCTCAAATTTAGTAAGGATCCTCTTATGCCAATTCATTTTTTAAAAAATCTTTGCCAAGGGATTTTGTGAAAACCCTTTCAGTCATTCAAAATATGTCAGTTAAAACATCCATATTCTCATGTTTTCTGACCCCTACAAACAGGTTTGTAAAGAAGGATTTATCTTTAAAAAGTAATTATGTTAACACTTTACAGGCAGTTGATAGTATGAGCTGTACTCTTATACTGTTCTTAAAGTTTTTATTATTTTGCCTGGCAAAATTATGCCACTCGAAAGCTTACATTTGCCATGGAATGGATTTTAAAAACTTGCATCACATTTGCCAATTCAGTCCTCAGGTACACAATCAGTTTTCTATGAGCTGTTATACATTATCATCATCAGTAAGTCAATAATCTCATCTTTGAATTCTCTTATAATTCTTGCTGCCAGAAACTCTTCCTCCCATACTGTATTTCATGGTACCACAGATTATTCTGGTGCCTTCTGGAAACTGAAGTGGACTATGAAGAGACTTCAAAGTAGGCACAGGTAGGAAGCGGGGGGGGGAGGGGTGCGGAAAAAGGAAGAAGTGCATCAAGAGAACTCCTTTGGTGAAATGGAAGTGCTGGTTGTTTTAAAACACCTCTTTACACACAGCAGACAGCATAAACACCAGTCTATGAGCCTCAGAAAGAAACTGCGCTGATCCTGTGAAGAGGTAAGTTGCTGCAAACAAAGTTTAGGTATCATTCCTAAGCCTCTTGTTTAAACAGTGACACTACATTGCAAGAAAAGCTGCTCTTTGTGATGCTGGACACTCAGAGTATTTGTATTAGCTTTCACTGAGGTGAAACCTACAGTTTAAGAGTTTGGATAAATCCTGATGCCTATCTGAGTTGAAGCTTTTGGTGCTTGCTTAGTATCCAGGGCTAAATTGCTGGTTAGACATCTGAGCTAGTGATAGCGCACATACTTATGTTTGGTATTTCTACCTAATGACCTAATTTCTAAGTGTTCATTCTCTTCCTGATCTGTTTAGCTATTGAAGCATGCTAAGCAAGTGTCTTAAATACTATTGCTACCACTCCAACAAAATCTACACCCTACAAAGTCTACAAAAGCAGTATGACTTTAAATCTGAGTAAGGTTTAAAATTGTGACTGGGAAATATGCCCTCAGTTCAGTTACCTCTCATAATCATGTAACTCTTGTGTCAAATCTAGGGCTATCTGTGAAACAAGCATTTCTAAAGAGATAACTGGTAAGTGGGTATAAGAGATCTGTGTATCACTTAACCACTGGACATTAAGAAGCTTCTGAAAAAAAAAAAAAAGGGGCCCTATGACATACTGTGTTGTTTTATTCTGATAAAGCAAAATTTTAAATTGTAAGTGGAATGAACCGATAATATAATCCAATGTCTCCTCGTGGTAACCAAAGGGAGAAACCAGTGGCATACATAAATTACCAATGCAGAAGCAGCACCTAAATTAAGTCCTAGGATTTTTTTAAACCACCGAACAACCACCCTTATTTGTGTGCCATGATGATGGCAAACAGCAACAAACATCCTGTAGATCAGATCTTTTCAATATCCTCCTAG
The DNA here is from genome assembly GCF_000691845.1 of Merops nubicus. Classification (NCBI taxonomy): domain Eukaryota; kingdom Metazoa; phylum Chordata; class Aves; order Coraciiformes; family Meropidae; genus Merops; species Merops nubicus. The sequence continues at coordinate 47,136 of NW_008595635.1, forward strand.
ATCACAAGGCCTATGTGAACTTCTGTGTTTGAGCTCCTGTTGTCAGGAGCCAAGCACACTGCCACTGTGGAGAATGACCATATGTTGAAACTCATAATAAATTCTGCCATTTACACACAGCCTCCTACCATAACTGTACATATTATGACTAAAAGAATGACAGAAGTGAGCACACAAACTCAACAGAGCACATCTCAAATACCCAACATGAAATAAAAAACATTATCGCTGTGATGCAATTCTTGGAGAGCTTGTCCAACACAAACTAGCAAGAATCTGTTCTCCCCAAATCTGTGCTGCTTTTGTCCCAACAGGGAATACAGTTCTCATTTGGCTAATGGTGAGTCCAAATTTCTGTTCACATCACTGCTATACTGTTACACATTTCCCTACCTATTTTGCACCACCAGGAACCCCCGAGTCAGCTCTACCAGTAGAGCTTTGCCTGAAAGGATGTTGTAGTGAGAGGCATGTCACAGAATCATAGAATGGTTTGGGCTGGAAAGGACCTTAGAGATCACCTAGTTCCAAACCCCCTGCCATGGGCAGTGACACCTCCCACCAGACCAGGCTGCTCAAAGCCCCATCCAACCTTGCCTTAAACACAACCCTACAGTGATGGAACATCCACAACTTCCCTGGACAACCTGTACCCTGTGTGATTCACCACCCTAACAGTGAAAAAAGTCTTCCTAATTTCTAATCTAAATCTACCCTCTTCTTGTTTGAACCCATTACCCCTCATCTCATCCTATCACTGCAAGCCCTTGTAAAAAGTCCTTCCCCAGCTATCTCATAGGGCCCCTCCTGATACTGCAAGGCTGCAATAAGGTCTTCCCAGATAATCCCAGCTCTCTCATCTTGTCCTTGTAGGAGAGGTGTTCCAGCCCTCTGATCGTCTTTGTGGCCTTACTGTAGACCCGCCCCAACAGTTCCATGTCCTTCTTGTGGTGGGGTCTCACAAGAGTGGAGTAAAGGGGGAGAATCCCCTCCCTCGACCTGCTGGCCATGCCTCTTCTGATGCAGACCAGGATATGGTTGGCTTTCTGAGTTTCACTTACACATTGTCGGTCTCTTCTCTAAAGTAGCAGGCAGTAGGACAAGAGGACATGTCCTCAGGTTGTACTACGGGAAGCTTAGATTAGATATTAGGAAAAATTTCTGCAGAAAAACTGTTGTCAAACACTGGAACAGGCTGTCCAGGGAAGTGGTTGTGTACCCTGGAGGTATTTTTCAAAAGACGTGTAGATGTGGCACTTAGGGACATGGTTTAATGGTGGACTTGGGAGTGCTTGGTTTATGGCTGGACTCTATAATCTTAAGGGTCTTTTCCAACTAAATGATTACATGATGTGCACCTCTTTCTTTTGTCGTGGGAATGCTGTCAATGCTCCTTGCATATTTGCCCTCCTTGACTAGCACAGAGCGTAACCCCACAGAAACATATTTCTGTGTGGTGAGCCTTCAGTTCTCTAAACACCACCTCCCCACACTTCTTTCTTCATGCTCTTCACAACATTTTAGGGACAGATGTAAATGGTCAATTACCAAGCCGGGGGGGAGGGGCTTCTGTCAGAATCAGGCAACTGATTCAGAAACTTGTGTTTAATGTTTAATTAGAACAGAAAGAATAATTTATTTCCAACATTACAGGGTTTTTTACCATAATTCGGTGGTGTAACTGAGGGTTGCTTTAACCAGATTTTGTTCTTTGACAGACTCTCTTAACGTACTTACACATAGCACATTTGCATAAAGCATGAAATCTGGATCTCATTGAAATCAAACTGCACTCAGGTTGTAACAAGTCCATGACTTAACTTTTTTTTCATTTAAAAATTCTTAGTAGATGACTTTCTCCAAGTACACAAAGACTTAAGCATCCACTAAAAAAGAATTCAGGCTGCAGGGACTAATATCTCCCTACACTCCCAAACGATTCCCAAAATTCAAACCCAACATTGTACTGTGAAGGCAAATCTCTCCGAATGCAATTTCTCACTGTTTTTGTCTCTCCCCCTCTTGATTAGCTCGGCAGCATGCTTCAGCTCCCCAGAGGAAAACGGTGGCTGTGATAATTGTGACCGCCACTCACTACTATGAGTCAGCGAAATCAGGCTGGAGACAGTTTAAAACAAAACAAAAAACTTGATGTAATTCACTTGCTAACATGTCAGATACTGCAGCTATCCATGAAGAGCTGTTGAAATAACAGTGAGTACTTGAAAAATAAGAAAGAAAAGAGTTTACACACTTATTTCGGCTTTAGAGCAAGACAACTAAAAGGGCACACAGAGCTGGAATCAACCTTTTCTGTCTTAAAAGAGGTGAAATATTAATAAATTCAGCTTCCTCATTTTCATTTTAGAGATTAAGGTTCAGCTAATTTTGTTTTTGTAAATTCCAACATTATTTCTGTTAACAGAGTTGCAGTTAGGTTTCCCTCCCTACCTTATGCCCAGTCCTATGGCTTAATGCAGAACCATTTGATGTGCTACCTTCTTGCATGTTCCCCTTTTACAGTACAGCTTGCATGGAAAAATGAAAAAGGGGATAACACTCTCTGTGTGCCTGTATTCACAATCACACAGAATACTGGGAGTGATATCTGCAGCAACTTAAAGAGTTGTTTTAGGCCAGAAGGAACCATTATATCTGATTTCCTGAAAAAAATCATGACACAATTTCATTCACTGGAAAAGTTTTGCCCCTTCCTATCATGAAGTCTGATAAGTTGTGGTCAACCAGAACCTAAACTGTGGGGAAATAAAACAACTCAACAGCTTGATTTAAGTTCCAACTAAGTTAATTTACATCACTGGGGAAGTAATGCTTACCATGTCTACTACAAACCACCCAATCTAGTTGTGCTTCTCTCCTAAAGGTCACACTAATCTCAGATACTTTCTGAATGTGAATGTGTAGGCACTCGTACACGACAATCAGCTCAGCTCTTAACCTTCCCTTTCATAAATCAAAGAAGTTCCTTAAGCCTCTCAGTATAAAAGCCTTGATTCATCTGTTAGGTTTTCTCTGATTCCTTTTCTTTTCAGGTTTTCAACATGTCACTGAAACAGAGCTAAAAAAACATGCTCAAATAAACTCTCTCTTTACCTAATTAACTGCATCTTTTTTTGTTTTTACAAGAAATGTGTTCATCTTCTTGCCTCAACACTGACTTGGGAAACACAGCCTTAAATCTTTACTGGCATGCCCATTTATCCATCCTGCATGCTAGCATAAATAATCTCACCGTCACGTGTCCTTCTCTGTCTTAGGATGCGTTCTGATCCAGCTGGGGAGGGGGAGAGAGGGATGAAATAGCACCAAACTGGGAATGTTAAATTTAATATTTGATTGCTGTAGAAAGACTAAACCAAAAGAAAGAAAGAATTGGTGAGATACCACAGGGGGAAAAAAATTCTAATATGGTCTATGGCCTTCTTATAAGGCTTATTTTCAAGTAAGAACATAAATACATTAAAGGATTGCATTTTTTATACGAACAGCAAAAACAGATTTAACCCTTATGGTAGAAAAATGTCAAATTTTCTGCTCTAGACAAGACAGGATATTTTTTGTAGGTGAAATAAAGAAACGGAAAGCTGCTGAAAAGGTTTTGGGATAAAAGGAAAATCCCTCCAAAACAAATGGAGAACGATAAAAAAAAGCAAGTATGAGCTTGAAATAATCAGCACCTTCTTTTTTTAATCCATCCAGATTACTCCTCTTACCATAGTACAAGACTTTTTATCTGTAAGATGAACTTTTAGGACCGTGATAGACCAAACATAGCAAAAAGAACAAAATCAAGTGCAATCACAATGATAAAACTAATACTCAAGGAATATGACAATTTCCCTTGCCTTTGTGGCTCTGCTGGCTCAGAAGTTTAACTGTACACAAGTCACTTCACCTGAGTCTTATATTATTCATTTGTGAAATGGGGATAAAAATATTTGCAACCTCAGGAAAAAGTTGAAAACTCTGTATAACATCTTTACAACTCTTCAAAATCATCTGATAGATGTTATATAGCTGCTATTTATTATTAAGGCTAATGTTATTTAGAACACTCAGTTGTGTTCAGCTAAATTAAAAAAAAAAACAAAAAACACACTAAAAACATCTTGACTCCAGATAGAAGACCAACAAAAACCCAAAAACCATGCTACATTTTGAGACTTGCTGAAAAACAAACCAATAACATACTCTGAGAGTAAAGCTATTCTTGTTACACTACCTATTACCATCTGACAGTAAAATAACATAAATAGGTAAAAAAATATGAAAAATTTCCTTTGAGTAGAATCCTGCCAACAGACTCGAGCCTAGGATTTTGGAATCAGAAAAGCAGCTTAACATCCAAAGTCAACAAGACTCACGTTTTTTCCTTTAATCTCTGAGATGGTCTTTAGGTAGAATTTTTTCTCCCTAAGGGTTTGCTCTAAGTTTTGCTGACAGTTTTCTTGCTCCCAGCCTGCTCCAGAACACCAACACCACAAAGATTGTATCTCATGAGGTAAATTTCAATTTCCTCTCCAATTCTGAACTGTGCTTAGAAAGGATAGCGACAAACTCAGGGCCTTAATTCTGTGAGCAGGAGAGAATAAAGACACAGGAAACCTAGTCTTCTGAAAAGAATATAATTGCCTTACACATACTGAAAAAAAAATTATCTGAAAAAACAATAAAGTGTATGTGTGTGTGTATATATATATATATATATTTGAATATAAATGTACAAAATGGATAAGTATAAATGAGGAGCAAACCAGAACTGAGAATTGCATGAGTATGCTAGCTGACAGCTGTCATCTACTCTTCATAGTAAGGAATAATAGGCCTTTTTTTTTGCCATTTAAAAATCAATAATCATGTTTCTGGTTTGGAATTATTTTTTTTTTTTTAATCAGTACCACACACTACACAAACTGCCTTTAAAATGCTTTTGATTAAAAGGTGCTGTACTTAGATTATGAATAAAGAGCAAGAAAGGAAGGTTCCATTTCTAACTAAACCTGTCCTGAAACTTAATGTAGTACTGAAGTCTGCTGAGTAAGGTTTTGTTTTGTTTTTAGGATTTTTTTTTTCTTTAAATCTGAGTAATCAAGATACTAAGCAAGGTAGAAATCCATTTATTCTAACAAATACATGAGCAAGAAATGTGATCCTTTCTCCATAGTGTTAACTTGAGAAGGCAGCTGAAGCTCATGGTATCTCTACTGTGAGAACAGAGATTGAATACAGAGAAGACCAGTTTAAAAGCCACAGATCTTCAAATCAGCCTTGCTCTGGTATTCAAAATGAACTGATAAATGCCTCAAACCTGTGTATCTTTCATTTTCAGGTATGCTAAAGAAAGACAGGTTTCACATTATGACTTCAAATTGCCATAAAGTTGATTGTATTAGATTAAAAGACCAGTAGCTATAGCCACAGTCAGAAAAAGTACAAGAATTAATTCTTAGCTACATTCTTATAACTTACTAATCAATATTTATTGCAACAGTTGTTAGTTTCTCAGAAAACATTGTGATGACAGTCTAGAGGAGGGCAGGAAATCCAGCCATGAACAGCCATGATGCTGCAAAAACAATCACTTCTTTGTTCATCAGACACATGGAGAATTAGATTTCTCAGAAGGTGCTCCAGACTTTTGCTTAGGACAAGTTATAATTAGAAACCTGCAAAACCTTTATAAGCAGAGTGGTGCAGCACATTTACCTTGTTTGTCTTAAACTACAATTTTATGACTGTGTGCTTTGAGGGGAGACGTTTTCCTCACAGTTTATTTGCAAAACATCCTCGGTGTAATGGTGGTCTTCAGTGGTCTAATGCCTAACAACCTTCTCCTTTTAACCAGCCTCCTTGTGTCCTGAACCTACTACTAAGCTGAGAAGAGAGCATTGTAATCAAGACAAAGGCTTCTTAGCTTTTCCCTGTGCTGACCAGTAAAAGAAATTAACACTGCTGAAGTGTTGGAGAGATTAACTCTAGGCTTCCTTTAAAGACAGAGATGAAACAGAGCAAGGAACAGATTTTCTGGAGGACTCAGCAAATGGTAGGATTTGTATGGAGAAACTATTTCTTTAAAGAATTAGGCTGATGACCTAATTACTTGGCCACACATTAATGAATGTATTGCTGCAATTTAGGAATTATTTTTGAAAAACCACATCCTGGATGCCAACCACCCATAAACCAGGTGTTACCATACCTGGTAACTCCTGTTTCTCACCAGTGCATGTCAGTGCACTTTCTCCTGAAAATCAGGGTTTCCTATCTGGCTGCTGACCTGAACTGAGAGGAGGAAGCTCATCCATCCAATTCCTGTTGGTGAAAATACAAGCCAGCAGAAAACTTTAAACAGTAATTAACATCTGAAGAGATTCTTCCTTAAAGCCAGTCTGGATTATTTTAGGTAAGATTTTTTTTCCCCCCCCTTAGAATTATAGGCATTAAAGAGTAGAAACAAGGTAGAAAGGTACATATTTAGGCTCACCAATTTAAAAGAGTGTTGCTCTTTGAAGAGACTCCAACAGGAACTAGGGAAGCTGTGCCTTTATGTTAACATACCATAAACTGTATAACCTGTAATAACTTGATTGACAACTCCATGCTTTTAGCAGCATTTTTTTTTCCCCCCTGTATCTAACTCAGTATATTTTACCAGGTGTTTGCTTCAAGCTCAACCTTTTTTTTTTTTGAAAGCGAAGCTGAAATGGCTCAAGCTTTTTTTGGGAAAACCATACCACCTTAAATAATCATTTTTCAGGGCCTCCAAAGGCTGAGAAGAATTTTTCTAAATACTGCTACTACAGTTGAACGAGGTCTGTGCTGGTTTGCATCAAAGCCATAGGAAGATAAGGAGAAATTCCTGACTTGGTACAAAAAGTCTAAGGACACAACAAAAAGGGACTTTGGGACTCTGAAAAGAGTGAGATGTGAAAGGTACAGGGGCTCTGCAGCCAGGTACTGTGAGGGGAGAGACTCACAGGAGAAATCAAAGACTGGCCACAGAGCAGAGGACTGTGCTGCCAGAATTTGCATTTTATTATGTGGTTCCTTAACCTCTATTTTCCTCACCTGTAAGTACCTGGGGAAAACACCTATTATTCTCTTTTATTCCCGTTATAAAATGGAACAGGCTGATTCTTCATGTTGGAGTTTGGGTGATTCTGGCTACGACTTGGAAAACACAAACTATTATATCTATAATGTCTAAAAGTGAAATAGGGATGTTTTTAACTGCTCAGCAAAGGAATGGAAGGCAAACCTGAAGTGCCTTTTGTGCCTGTGTGACTATAAAAAAAGGTATAAATTGTCTGTAAGAAAAAAAAAAAAAATCTTGCCATTTCTTGATTAAAAAAAGAATGAGCAAAAAATTCCAAACAAAATACACAGCTGCCACACAAACACCTCTCCTAAGTTAATTGCTTAAATTTCTTCTCTGTGCTGTTAATGAGTGTAAAACAGCTCTTACAGAACTCCACCTGCTCTCTGGAGCAAAGTATTTCAGAGGGAGAGGAGAAGAGCAGGTCACTTCCCTCCAGCAATTCACAAAAGGGAAAAGGGGAAATCAGAGCACACGGACAGGCTACTTAAAGAGGACCGTAGGTAATGGGTTGGCAACATCCAGTTGGCTGCATCTGTAATTCCTCCTCCTGTATACAATCCTGAGCTCCAGAGCGTACTTTGGCACGGCAGCAGGGCGTTAAGTGGCTGAATTCAGACCCTGCTAAGCAAAGAGAACGCTCCCAAGCCATGGGGCTGTGCCAAAAGCAGAAGAGACACCTGGCACGGAGGCAATGCGAGTGCCCTGTGCTCTTATCTGCAGACCTCCACTTCTGCCTTGGCTGATTACTGGGGCCTTCAAAGGAGAACTATATAGGTAGCAAATAAACATGAGGGATATAATTGAAAATGCAGAAGAGGAAAGAGCAAATTAGCCCCTCCCAGCAGTAGTCTTGGGGGAAAGCCAGGGATACTTAGTTCAAGCAGGGCCAATGTTGGAGAAGAGACAGATTTCTGACTAAGTTACTAGTCAGCTCCTCTTTCCCATTCCAGCTGGCTCACCTTCACTGGCAGATGTAAAATACTTCTGGGCTACTTTGCAAGGGGACTGAGGTCACTCTAATATAAAGAATCAGCATAAACCTACTTGAAAAATAGACAGTGAAGCAGGAACTAGGCCACATTAACCTGTGTCCTCTAAAATATGAAGGTATGAACCAGCATTTAGAAACCAATCATGGGCTAGTTAGATGGAAAATATTTCACTAATGTGAAAGCTACAAGAGATGCTATAATTTTTGATTACCCCCGAGGCCATAGCATACTCAGAAGGAAGCATATGAATTGCTGATTATTTTCTATGATGATAAAATCTGGGAAGTTGCTGATACTGCTTTTGTGCAGAGTGACAGGTCCCTGGCTGCAGTACTTGGACTAAATTTGAATTATGAAGTGCTGCTCTCACATCAGGACAAGGTAGAATGCATTGGAGATTTGAGACTTTTCCTGGGGAATATATATCCTTTATAGAGAGATGCAGACAGTGATCATCAAGTTGCCTAGATAAATCCTGGCTTTCACACACTTTAGCACATGCATCATGATAACCTTCCATGATGTGATCACAAAGCATCCTTCCTTCACTCTGTACACAAGATGGATGACATAAGACAAAGAATCAGGGAGGTGTGAAGAACGAATGATACAGAAGGTGAAGCTATGTGGTGGAAACCAGTGAGTATAAAATTTACATTAAAGTCAATGCACAATAGGGACCACAGTAATCTTAACTGTGATTTCCTCTGACTTTATGCACTTGACTTTAAAGTCTTACAGATCTTTAAATGTAATCAATATGCAGGATGCTACATGTTAAGGAATCACTAGAGTCATTTTATTATGATGAAAAAGAGCTCTGTTAAACAATACCTTTTTGTACAGCTTCTCTTCCAAATTGGAGAAACCAATTTAGGAAGTTTGTATAATGCTCTGTCCCATTCTGCTATAAACGAGAACATTTTTAGTAATACCAGTCAAGAATTTGATCCAAACTATGTTTCAGAGGGGTATGAATAACTGAGGGAGAGCTTTTACAACTTGTTGCCAGGACAAACATGATGTCACCTTTGGATCCAGTGCTGCAGCACTTCTGAGAGAGGATTTGCCCTTCTGTGCAGCAGGTTCAGGCTGTCAAAGTCTGATCATCCCTGTCCTGTTCTGACAAAAATATTTGCTGGTGCAGGAAAGAAGAGAGCACCTATTCTGCCATACCTCTCTGCTTGGAATCCTTCCTTCTGCCCTTAGGAGATCCCTTTCTGGCTGATCTGTTGAAGCAAAAAGGCACCCTTACTGAGGAGCAAAGGCATATATCCAAGGAGTTAGTGCAACCACTCCCCAGTTAATTTTTCTTATATAATAAGCAAGTCCTAAGGAACAAAGACAAATTTAACAGGCATGTGAATTGATAAGTACTATACATATGTCCACAGCATTTTTAGAACTATTAATGTTTTTAGGATAAACAAAAGGGAGGCTTTTTAAACTAAAGCACACAATCACATCAGGAAAATAAGACATACTTGGGGTAGGTGTTTCTTTTTTTTTAAAAATCAGGTTTGAAAGCACCCTAATGTGGAGAGAAGCAAGTTTCATGTGGACCATCACAGATGTTTTCAGAATGGAAAATTACAAAGTTAACCATATAAAAAAAGGTTTATTGCAGATTATAAATATATTTCCATAAAGAAGAGAAGTTCTCTTGGAAACAGTGTAGGGGACATCCCTTTAAATACATTTGTTGTTAATCTACTTTACCTTGTTTTTCCTGTTCTGTATCAATCTCTTGCCACTGTATCAAGCTCCTAAGCAGAAACATCCCTTTTTTTCAGGCCACTGAAATTAAGTTAGAAACCACCTCCTGGCAAGGTTTAGAAAAATGTTTCTATATCTGATTGCCATTGAAAATGAACAGGCAGATCCAAAGAAGTTTTCTCTTAAGACCACATTTCTTTTTGCCACTTTCAATGAGCACATGCAAGCATGAACAGAAGCCCTGGCATGTGCTGCAGGGTCTCCTCGGTCCTACAGAAGGCAAAGAAATTGAGTGCTGCACATTAGAGGTTTCACTGTCTGCAGTCCTTGACAAGTCCTCTTGTGAGTGAAATATACCCATTTCCTGACTGATCCATAAAGCAAACCTTGGGGTTTTTTTGGGGGGGAAGAGACAAAAAGCTCTTCCAATATTCTGTTCCTGCACGAGATGAAAAATTGAAACACTTTGGATGACATATACATTTTGGGTCTACCGGATTTAGCTTCTACTCACTCAAACTTATCTTCTGGAAACAGGTTTTTTACAAACACTTACATACTCCTCTCACCACTTTACATTGAAAAAGGTAAAAAAATATTTTATATATACAAACATAGAACCTACATGTGCAAAGGTTGTGCCAGGTTAGAAAGAAAGGACATGCATGACAGCTGGTGTTCACTGTGCCTGTCAGTAGCTAACCACGAATGATTTAGCTTTCCAATAAGCTTTAAAGTCCATTGTAAATGACTGTTAGGGAAAGTCAATACCTGCAAGATAAATGGCAAAATCTGGCCATTAGAAGTACAGTAGGACTGAACCACTGTTCTTGAAAAAAGAGAGTTAAACATGCAGTGTCTGTGGTACTTAGCAGCATCATTTGCTACAATTATAAAGAAATCCAATGGAAGCAATAGGCACTGAGTTGATAATATTTGCTGGTTACCCCAGGCCTCTTTTTTTTTTAATAAAAAATATAGAAATTCAGAAAGGAATGACAGGAGTGAAGGATAAACACTCTGGGAATTAGGCAAATGGAATGCAACCCAGATAAACATAAGCTAGTGTACATAGGCAAACCCAGTTTAAACACCCAAATTAATCTGTCTCTAGAGGCTACTGCAACTCAGAAATTCAATAATACTATCAGTAAGCAAATAATGTTGGTTGACTCTACAACTATGCGTCCCTAAAGAAAAGATTCTCTGAGTCTTTATATACAGTTCTGTGGAAAAGCTCACCCATAAAAACAATGCAACTGGAAAGCAGACAAACCAGTAACAAATACAGTTCTCGAACGTAATAGAAAGAGCATGGAAAACGTATATGAATTGCAGCATGTCTATAAGATGAGAATGACACACTGCTTTCTTAAATTTGTATTTTTTGGTCCTGCACTTTAAACATATCTGTATTTTTAAAAAACGTTTTTACTCTTTGTACAGATGCACACGCATATACCCCCCAGTATATACACACGCACACATCTACATCTCCCTCACAAATGCATAATTTTCATGTGTTTTGGAACTAAATAGTAACATTTGCTGCTCTTTGTAATATGCATTGGGCTGCTGACATTTGAAAGAAGCTGGCAGATACCATACCTCATAACCATCCCAGAGCACCACGTGCCCTAGCACGAGGCCTGTCAGCAAGATGTATTTGCAAGTCACGGAACAAAAACCATCCCCTTACTGTTTTCCCTTCAGGCAGAAGGTGAGTTTACAAAAGGAAACATTTGGCAGTGGTCCAGCCAGTGACTGCCTGGGCACGGTGACACTGCTTCCCTTTCCACCCCCCTGCAGCTGCAGGGAGAAGCGCAATGCTGCACGGCCCGGGAACAGCCACCCAGGAGCAGGTGGCGCCTGCTGACTCGGCAGAAAGGGCCCCGAGCCCTCCCCTGCCCGCTGCTCCTCACTCACTCCAGGCTGAGTTACCCTGCTAATGCAAACCTGAGTGCCAACGTGCAAAATATTGGGTTTAGTGTACTTAATGCATTTCAGATAATAATTAGACAAATGGTGAAGTGTGATAGCAAAAAAAGCATTTTAATAACATTCAGAGTCGTTTTATGAGCTGTTAAAGAAGTGAGAATTACAGAAGAGTATTTTTGTTATTGCAGATCTGATAAACATGGAGAACTACAGAAGCATTGCAGAGTATTTTGGCAATTTTTTTTGGCAAAAACCCAAGATGCTTTACCATGAACTAGAAGTAGCAGGTCCACATTCTTCACATTGGCTAGCTGTGTAATTTTAGGCTTTATTTTTGTTATACAGAATTAACAAGATCCTCCAGCTGCTTCACTATCTATAATAGGCTTAGCTTGATTCATGACAGTGGGAGGATCTAGGTCTTACCTGTCATACCTGCTTTTCTATCATCTTTTGCTTTTTCCTTTTTTATAGCACATGGAAATGCACATGCCCAGGCAAGTGCTCAGAATTATTCTATTGGTCATCAAATCTCTATCATAGGGTTTTCCTCAGGGTGCAAACACCACCCTAACAGATCAAGTTAAAAAAGGATCTGTCCTGTTCACGGTGAGAAGGCTGGGTAGCACTTCAAGCCTTTTGCACAAGGCAACAGCAACCACCACAGCACAGACAAAAAAGGTTCTCTAGAATTCTGGCAGCTATGGGCTGTTTTAACACAGCTTCAATACTGGATATTAGAACTGGCTTAGAAAGTACACACTGAGACTAAATGTGGAAAGACCTTTACTTACTGTGTTAAAATTTGGGAAGAATCCAACAGCAGAGCTGCTGTCCACAGGGAAGGGCATGAAGGGTTTGATATCCAGAGAGGGCTGCATCATCAGGGCTGGTGTGCGCACAAGGGTGGGAAGTGCAGTAGTGCCTGCCAAGAACAAAGAAGACCAGGAATTCATAGTGTTCTCCTTGCTACATCCCACAGAGTACCCCTGACACAACCACCAAGAAAAAATAACACAAGGAGGTAGTAAAGTGGATCTGTAGGAGTTAATATCATTAAAAGAAACCTATTTCCACACACTACAGATGAGGCAAAGCACTTCCCTATGGCTATGGATACTCAGATGCTGAAGAGGAGACATATGGTTTATAAATCACACTGGCAGGTAGAATAAATCCTTTCTAAAGCAGAAAAATTCTTCTGTGCCAAAAAAGCCAGGATGGGTGCTCATGAAAGTCAGATGTTTTGCAATTCATGGTTGCCTTTTATATCAGCTAGCACAGAGAATACATGCAAGATGAAATCCAGAGGTTTGTTTCCAAATAATGATCTGTGTGTTATTTTTCCCTCTTCTGACAGTAACTATCAGGTGCTGCACAAACACCATTTCACCTAATGTTTTAGAAAATGCCTTCTGTTTTACAGTGCAAGGCAAATATTAGAAAACAGCCAACAATTAAATAATCAGCTAGCACATAAAAGAACACAATTCTTCACACGGAATGCAAATTTGCACTGTCTTAATTGGTGCCCAGATCTCTTTCTCCAGGAAAGAGCTTTCCAGAAATCTACATGCTGAAATTCTTTCTGTATACACTTGAGAATTACTCTCCAGCAAGACCCCAAAGGAATGGGAAGGCACAGATGTCCAAATATTAATTTTTAACTATCTATCTTCCCTATTCACACAATAGTGTGCCTAGTACACAGCTTCCAACTAGCTATCTGCCCTATTCACACAATAGTGTGCCTAGTACACAGCTTCCAGCTATGCCTGTGGGAATATTTTTTTTCCTGAAATCACACAAAACAGATTTCAAAAAAATTTCCCTCATTGAACCAAAAATTGGGGAAAAAAAATAATATCAGTTTCTCCTTCCTAGGGTGAATAAATATTTCACCACTTACTGGAGCAGGCACTGGAACACAAGTGTCCCATACCTCTGAAGGATGGTGAGTCAACCTCTGCCTCTCCTACCTTTGCCAGAATTTCTCCATAATTACCTCCTCCTCCCACTCACTGGTGGCCATCACATCAGCTGGGAGCATAACAGTCCTCTTAGGAGTTTTTCCAGTCTCAGGCAGAGTAGACACAATACCTAAGCTTTTTCTCACAGAAGTTGTCTGAGCTTTTTAAACCCAGTCAGGAGAAAAACAAAAACACCCACACCAACAGGAACAACAACAACCAGAGAAAAGTAAACAAGAATTTCACCTCTCTTCTCACATAAAATCAAATCGTTTGCATCCACTTGCAAGATGCCAGGCAATCCACATGGGCTGCCTGAGTACCAGTCTTCCATTAAGGCATCTCTCTTTTTCCCTGATAAGGACACACAAAATTGGAAGCAGAGCAGAAATTTTCCTCCTTTTCACCTAATCATCCTGCCTCCACAGGCACAATTTCAAACCCATCTTACAGAATCCAAGAGGAAAGCTGAGTTCAGGAGCCAGATGGAGCTGCACGGGTTTTTTTGGATGACCAAACACTTATAACTGGCCCCGAGCTCAAATTTTGTAGATGCTGGAGAGACAGTCATTTTGATCACAGCTGCAGCACAGCAAACATTGTATTACGGTCTAGCAGATGAATAGCAGGCTATAATCCATTCTCTGTTTCTTCTACAGGAAAAGTGTGATGATTGCACAAAGATGGGTCATTGACAACTTTGGTGAGGAAACTGTTGAACATCATTCCAGCTGAGCTGCACAACTTGAAAGGAAAAATATGTTTTCATAAATGTAAGGGTTCTTTTCCTGACAAGCCCATGAAACCCACGGACAGTTGTGCTTAACTAACTGTAAGTCAAAGTTTATTCAAATGGAGTCACAAACATCAAAAAGTTAAATGGGAATGTGCCTATAGTTTCTTTTTCATATCCATAATGAAAAAAAAAAAAAGGCATCGGTAGCAAAGTAGTGCGTCAGAGGATTTATCCAAAGAAAATATCTTCAACTGCAAAAATGATGACTCTTTCCACTTGTTGGTTCTGAAACAGTAGATTTACATAATTTGGATTTCAGAGTTGTATTCAAACAGCAGCTATTACCTAAAGCTGATAAAATGCCATCGACAATCTAACTTCTACAAGTTTCTCTTTGAAGTTCATAAGCAATTAAAAAGCCATGAAGTTTAAAAAGACCCATCCTCTCTTTACCTAAACATGCTTCAATAAAGCTATGGTTACATATTTTAACTAAATTTTACTGAAAATTTAGAACAGAATAAATTGTGACTAACATTTAAAATCAAAGTTAAGGTAGGTTTCTGATGTTGTCCTTAACCAAGGTATAGAAAGCATTTGGTACAGAAGTTTTAAAAATTAAAAAGCAGTTAGCATCCTCCTGCAAACAATGCGATCTTCTTTGTACTGCTTGGATCATTTCACACACCAAAGATGTTTGTAACCTGCCTGCAGTTTTGCAGTCCATGGTGTTTCTGCTGACAGAGTAAATAGAACCAGTAGACTAGGATACATCTGGAGTCTTTCCAGAATGGAAAACATACACACCTACCAAACTGATTAGTGGAGGCATTAATAAGAAGAAATTTGTTCACTTCTGTTCATCAGTTTACTACTTCAGTTATTGCAAATCAAATACCAGTGACTCCATTTAATTGAAGTTTGATTTTCAAACCCACCTTTGAAAGCCTCCAGAGGAATGATTAAAGATGACCTAAACTACAGGTAGAAGCACTTCAGGACAAAATCATCAAATCAAACAGAATAACCAAATACCTGCCACCTGGTCTAGTAGAAGGAGTTCCTGCCTATGGCAGAGCAGTTGGAACTGGCTGATAAAGCTTTAAAGTCCTTTCCATCCCAAATCATTCCTTGATTCCAAGACTCCTATTGGACATGATTTTACACTGGCTTTGCTTCAAAAAGTCAGAGAGATTCTCACCACCACCCTGCCAAATCTGCATGCAGACCTGGGCTAAGCAGGAATACTATCACAAGAAAGATGTAGCTGACAAGCTTCATTATCTTCATAAATTTAACAGATGTTTACTATTTCATTAGCATTTTAATGATAAAGACAACTTACCCTGTCAAACAGATTGTTTAAAACTACTTCTAAACCTTTGGCATAAACATAACTGGTCCTGTAAATTCATTTGTTCATTTCAGCTTCATAATTTTTAAACAGTATTTTACCCTTGCAACTTCAATATCGACTCCCATGGCAGGAGCTACCTCTGTACTGGAGATGCAAGTGGCAGACAGACTTGGCCAAAAAGCACTGATCCTCACTGTTCCTTTTTACCCTTGTCAAGAGCAAGAAAATAGGTTTTTGTCTGAGCAGATGATCCAAAATATCTCATTTTATTGAAAGACTTCCTTTCTCCTCTACACATTTATCTGAAAAATAAATCCCTGTTGAAGAGGATCTGTTCCTTCTCAGGCATGTACACACAGCTTCACACGCACTGCAACGCACTGAGACACTGATAGTTTTGCAAAAGTTATGGAAGGTTGTCCTCTTTACCCAATGTGCTCCATCTCTAACAAAAAAAAAAAAAGTATGTAATTAATAGATTAAGCAGTGAAAGTGATATTCTGGGGGAGCAATGAAATAGAAAGTCTGGTATCAGTTGCTCCCATGGCAAGATGAGATCCCCGAGGCCAGTGTGACAGGCTTTGCACAGGCACCAGAACAGGAGCAACTGACACGGGGACTGGGGGAGTCTCTGCCAACAATCCCCCACCACTCCCGTGTGGCTCCACAGAAAAACTGCAGAAGCCAAGGTGGGCAAGATCACAGCTTTGGCAGAGGCAATCACAGTTAACTTTGCCCGTGGTTAAGTCACTACTGATCTTTCCCAAGTAAGAGCAGTGTCAAATTCAGCCAAATCTAAGCACACAATTTCTCCCTCTGTACCTCCTGAAAACTATTTGTGAAAGCATAAAAGCATTACTTCTATGATTTTCTCCCTAAGTGCTTTTATTTATCAATGACAAACAAACAAACAAACAAAAAGGTGTATTGTCTGCACATTAATTCCTCTGACTTGGGACAATATTAGACTATTACATGAAAAATCCAATTCCATCACAAAACTAACTCATCTAAAACATATTTTGTGAACAATTTCAGCATCCTTCAAGAAATTACCTTCCAGACTTGAATGCATGCTCTTCCAAAGTCTTCATTAAAGGCAACTACAGAGAAATCTAAAGCCGTGCTTGGGTCTCTCCCTTTTTTCTGTTTCCTGAAGATGTTATTATGATGCTCTAACCCTCCAATTCAAGGGAGCAGTTCCGACTCTGAACAAGAGCAGTGAAAGAGTAACTGAAGTGCATTCAGGACTGAATAAAAGTATCTGGATGACAAATTTCTGTGAACTGGGCAATCTGCATCCACCTCAGATTGCATGTGGTTGCCTTAGTTTTAACTTGTGCCATGGACAGTACTTGGGAAAGCTTTAAAAGGGATCTTGTTTGAGTTTTTCACTACCACCACTACTTATGCATATTACAAAGAGTTTTCAGTTTATGGACAGGCTGTGATGACTTTTTCATCTCTGAATTACCAGACCATTTTCAGCTATGAGGGACCTTTACTTTTGCCACCTATGTTGAATAGTCTCGCCTGGCCAGGGAACAGCAGCAATGTAACAGGTGGGATGGGATAGTTATGGGCATTCTTCTCCCTTGACTGTTTCGGTGCAGTGTTTCTCAGACACTGCTTAAGCCAACAGTATCCCTTCAAGGGTGGGTGATGAGTTGCCCCTTTCATTTTGCCTACATTAGCTGAATCCACTATGGACTGCAACCACGCCATGCACAGCCACCTTGCCTTTAGACCTCACACTGTCATCTCCATTCACAGCATTTTCCTTCAGAGTTCCTGAGCAGGGATGATCAGGTAAGACATATTTGAAATGGCTCCCTGGAAGGATTCTGAGGTATTTCTGCATGTGTTCACCAATGAATTTTTTCTGGGACCTAAAGTTCCAGTGCAGTTTATTAATTTGTAAGTGGAAGTTTTCAACATTGTCAGAAAAATTTACTTCAGTGTTTGGCTCAAAAAACAGTTTTATAAACAGGTTAGAGCCAGAGGTAGAACGTAGGCTTTCATATTGAATAAAGATCTCTTCAGGTCTGTTGCCTATGCCTTGCAAAAACCTAAAAACCTCAAAGAACATGCCACTACCAAAAAAAAAACCAACTTTCACAGGACTTTCTTACACTTGCTTACATGTAAATTTATGGGAAGACTGGCACAATTAAATGTTTATTAACAAAACACCACCTAACTACAGAAATGCACATCACAAAAAAACAAATAACTTTATTCCATTATATCTGATACCTCCATTGCATCATGCCCCAGATCTATCTTTTTTTCACTGTAGGTTTCGTTTTTCCCCATAAATGACAAGTAAAAATTAATCACTTGCAAGTCACTACATTTTGTAGTTTAGGTATTTATATGACATTAACCCCTGAGATCTTTCCCAACACTTAATATAAATATTAGTCTTTTTTTCCGTCTCAGTATGATCAGTTTACAGTTTCAGAAATGTTCTGATTTTGATTAGTTACATCTATACATGTGTTCTAGACAATGCCACGTGTTTCTGTTTATTGCTAAGATAAACTGCTAAAAACAAGTTAAGTGCAAGCAAAATAATTCTGAATTTCTGAACAGCAGGTGCTGATCTCAAAATGCTTAAGGAAAAAGCTATTCTAGAAGTATTCCATGAGTAATACTCATGGAGGTGAACTTTCTTCCCTGTTCAATAAAAAGTTATGTGAATAAACCTATAAATACAGCATTTTAGTAGATTATTTGTTTTCCAGGATTCATACAGCAGAACAAACATTGCTTTCTTATAATATGGTATTACGATAAATGAGACTTATGATACCCAAGAGTATTACAGTCTGTCAACAGTAGTAGTGAAGAGATAAGACCATTACTTAAACAGATTTTCCCCAAATGGCAAATTAACATGATACTAAGAGATAACTCACTAGCCAGGCAACTTATTTTTAAAAATAACTTGAAGCAGAAGCCCAGCATATGAGACATGGCACAGTCCCCAGCTGGCAATAGGAAAAATCCTAAGAACTTCCCTGCCCCCAGAGCAACTAATGCACCAAGGAATGAGGATGCAGCTCCCTTGGGAGCTGATAGGATTACTATCAGAGCTATTGACAAATAACCATCTTTTAAAACTTGGAGAATGCACTGAATTCATACCTCTTAAACATTATTCAGACATTGGCAGAACAGCCAGACCCTCCATCCATTTTTTAATTGATATAAAAATCACAAACCTTCCATATCCATCCATGTTTTTTATCAAACTAAAAATTTGTAAATCCTCAAAAGATGTGTTTGTTTTTGTTTGTTTTTTTTTTTTTTTTTTCAGAAGCCACAAGGAAAGGCAGTATGAAATGGAATAGAGCTTATGGCTACTCAAGGCTACTAAGCAGGAACTAAGCACTATGCAAGAACTACTCTGTAACACATAAGACAAGTAATAAGGCATTGGTTGAGGTCTGGCAACCTAAGACCTCCTGGCAACATAAGGAAACGAAAAGACATACCAAATATTTTGCACTCCATTCCAAGTTTACCTTGTTAGTAGATGTTTCAGCAAACCCAGAAGTATTAGATGCAATTTCACTGTAATATACAAATTATCTTTATATTGAACAGTTTAAGCTTTTCATGCTCAGGAATGACTTATCTAAAAAGGATGACAAATTACAAAAATTAATTATTTCCCTACAAATCCCTACAAATTAAAATGTGATTTCCAGTATGCTTGAGCATGAAGTTAATATTTTCATTATTATCCATCTAGAAATAAATATTCTATGAAGATATGCTAACAGAATTCCAGTTCTCCTTTTGTATAAAATCAGGCACAGTCAGGTGGGGTACTTCTATATTTCAGATATATGTATGATCCCACCAACTAGGTCAATACCAAAAGGAAACTGAAAATTAGTGTTGTTGAAGTGAATAGAAGCTCTGGAATTTAATAAATCCAAAAAGTCAAACATCACTTACTTACCTAACATTGATAATTAGATCTAGCTCATTTACAATCAGAAAAGACCTACAGAAATATCTGTATTTCAGACAGGAATTCTAAAGAGAAAAACCATAAACCTACTGGTACTTAAAAAGAAGCAAACCTTGATTTGATCAGACCATTTCTTATTAAAATATTAGTGGCTGACTTAGAATTACTTTAACTTCTGTGATTTATTAATATTCCTCTGCCTATCTGCTTTCCATCATCAATGTCTTATGACTGAAGGATGCTTATTTCAGAAAATAAAAATGTAGACCATAGATCATAAATGCTTTGCATACACTTGATACGAAGAAAACCATGGAAAAGCTGGTATTGAAAACCTCTATTATAATATTAATATTCAAAAGAACCGTGTCAGTATTTATATCCTTAATCTATAAATTTTACACATCAAAATAATGGAGAATAAATAATGACATTTACCTGATAGGGTGTTGGGGGTGAGGGTAGAGGCATAACAATAGGAAACCAGAATTTCAGTATTTTACAGACAAATACATCAGAACATTAAATAAAAAAAAATTTCATTCTCCTTGTAGTTGCACTGCATTTCTAGTAGTATGCAATAACTACAGGAATCCCTGTAGGTTTTGTATATAAAATGAACAGATGGAGTGGCAAGAGAAGTCCAATAATTAGAAGTGTAACAGATTATCTTGCATTTTCCTTAAAGTGTTACAATTGCCTGGATCATAACATTTGGAAAAGCCCTATCCCTTCCAGGAGTCACAGAACGTGTGACTCAGTCCTGTCCTCTTCCTCCTTTAGCTACCACTCTTCTGTTCTTGCTGTTGAGAAAGGACCTGTGCAAAGTACAGTCTAAATTTTACAGCAGTTGTGCTACACTGTTCCACACATTTTTTTTCAGTATTTTTATTCCCAAGTCAAGTAAATTTCACAAGTACTATACTAGTATTAAAGCACATTTGGCTCCTTGTCAAGTCCAAGCAGTTAAATAAATTACAGAACATCCTTCGTCATATTTAGAAGAAACATGCTGCCTGTAGTACAATTGCAGTTTGCTTTTATCTACAGGTAGTAAGGAAATCCTGTCTTTAGTTTTTTTAAAAGAGCCAATTCTCTAGACTTTTAAAGCAACCAAAATTTGATTGGAAAGCACGTTATAGCTTGACACCATCAAGCTCAACAAGTTGGATTTTATTCTAACCAAACAGTGTTAATAAATGCAATGTTCCTGTCTGTATTAAAGTCAGCTGGAGCTCTGCAGTTTACCCCAGTTTCTTTTCCTCAGAATCTTGGCTTGCTCAAGCCTCTCCCTCTGGTATCCACCGCCTGGGAGAGCAGCTCTGCCCCCTCCTCTGTTCTTATCTGCTTCTAGGAAACACTGATGTGGAATTGTTTTTGCTTTGAAGTTTTCCAAGTATGACAGAAAAAACAGCTGTGTCCCTTTCAGCTCTCTATTCTCTTGCCACGTGCACTAATAGAGATCTTTCTGAAATCCTTATGATTCTTGTTCTTGATTTATTTAAACCAGCCTTTCCCCCCTCTCCCCCCCAAACTCTCCCAATACAAAGGCGCAGTGAGAGATGGTATTTGCTTTTCTGCTGCCACCCTTAACTTAACACACGACACCACCACATGCCTACTGAAGTCACAATCTTGTGCAAAGCATGGTGCAAATTCCTTGCCCGTCTTCTTTTTTCCATGCAGCCCCCAGGTACATTTTTAGGTGCTGGGCATCAAGCCTGTGAGTGTCCCAGAATGAAGCACAGCACTCCCTTCCCTCTTGGCACAGGACTCTGATTTAACACCACGTTTCATTAAAACCTGAAGCTTCTCTACTAAAGAACAGGAGCAAAAATGCTCAATTGACATTACCTTCTAAGTTCCACAATATGGTGGATGGGACTTGGTTGCAGTTAGGTTTTTAGAGTCTGTTGTCACTTCACCTCTCACATAGCCTGGTGTTTCTCAAAATCCAACTCTTATCCTGAATTCTGTCATCACTGAACTCACCATCTAACCCTCAGCGAGCTTTCAGGAGGCACAGCTCTATCACTGGGAGTGCTGCTGGGTGACCATTTTGTTATTCCCCAGTCAAAACCATTATGCCGTAACTTTGACACTTGTGGGACGTATGCCTGCAGCTGGCTTCTTGCTCCTTATTTCACTACAGTACTCCAGCACACCAGCTCAGCAACAGTGTGTACAAAGGTAACAGAGGTCTAGACCTGTATACATCCTCACAGATATGTCTCATCTCTCAACCACATTAGACAACTTCCAACTCTCTTAGAAGTCATCATAGCTCAGAGAATTTCATGCCTTATTTGCTTTTCCTACATATTTAACAATCACTCTAGAAAACAGTTACCTCAACTGTTGCTTCTTTTCCTAAGTTCTTCTATTGGTATTGCTTCTTAAACATCCTTCAGATAAAAGATTTCAAAAGCTGATTTAGGTTGTTGAAAGCGGTATATTGAAACTATCTGCAACAGACACCAAGATCTCTACTGAATGAAATGTAGTTCTCCTTCCAAAGAAAATTTGCACCTGTCAGAAATTACATAAGAAATTTGAACACCTAGTCCACTCCCTTTCTATCCAAAAGGTCAGAAATTCAGTCACAATCTTCCCCTTAGCTGCTATCATTTCCACAGCTAGGTATATACTTTTAGAAGAACCACTACCTTTCTGTTTGGAAATCAGGAGCAATGACACAGAAAAGAAAGGCATATTTAAAAAAAATTCATAACTGTGTCCATGTAGCCTACACTCCATGTTGAACTTAACTGCTCTCCCATGGCATAGTGCATGCAGCATACAAGCACGTGTCCAAAAGAGGTCAAACATGTAAAGACAGTGGGTAGATTTACCAGATATGCAATTTAAGTCCAAGTGTTTACAATCCTTTTTCTAAGACTGATTCACTGAAGAAATTCCTAGATGGCTTAGAAGAAGTCAAGGAAAAAAAAAACAACAACCAAACGAACCAAAACTATTTAATAATTTCCTAGTTTATACTACAGAAGGGAAAAAGCTCCTCTTTCTCAGACTTCTCCAGTTCTTCCTGGTGCTCCATCTGCTGCCTCTAACTAAACCAAAATGAATGTCTTCATAGGATTCCCTGCAGGATTTCGACTTTCGTCTAATCAGACGCCACACTACATCTCTTCTTCAGAGCCCACACTCATAAAAGTCACAGCAAGGGACAAGTCAGAGCTGTGTTTGTCGAGTTTTACAAGTTACCAGTGCAGCCTGTTGTACTCTACCTGGAAACACAAGAAACACAGAGACCTCACCCCACTCAAGAAAGCAGGAGCCAGAGTCAGCAAGTTCACCAGTGCCTTAAAATATTCAGAAGTTGCAGAGGATTTTCCTATGACCACACAACTATGAATCATGTTAACAAAGCAAAAGCATAATAAAACACAGACCGTGTAGTCTCATAAAGGCTTCCCACTGCTAATCAGCACTATGATGCTTACACTTTAGTCCCTAAGGTTACAATGCACCTTCTCTGCAGCATTAAAACATACATGTAGCATAAGGCTCAGAGATTAAATAATCCTTTCATTTCAACATGGTGTTTTTGTGATGCTGGGTGCCATGAGACTGGGCAATCAACATGCCTGAACACATCTGGGCTGTTGTAATTGTGTGCTCAGCTTTACTCACCCTCGAGGAGAGTGCTTGCTACTTGACTCCAGCAGGAGGGCAACCTGCTATTGACATCACCAGACCAAATATAACCTAAAAGACTGATAAACTGTACTTCAGTGGCATTTTCCCTGCTATTATTCTTAGAGTTAAACTTAGAGTTCTTACTAGCTAGCTGGCTGCTAGAGAGCTGCATTTTAAATAACTTCTAGATAAAAGAAAAAAAAAAAAGTAGAAATTATGTCTGCTTGAAGTTTTTGAAAAAGTTCATAAAAGGGACCTCAGAGCACAGGATTATAGACAGTGTGAGGTCATGACATTCAGAACATCAAAGCCCACAGATCCTGGCTCTCCTGAACGAAGATGCACTGCTTTATTCTTAAAGCCAGGATTGTTGAACAGGAAAGAACCTGAAAATTTGTAAAACTATAATACATGCTACTTGTGCTCTATTATCCATTGAGAAATGATTTCAAATTAACAGATCCGTTAGCACAGATCACCACACTCGTGATCTTATTAAACATTCATTAAACACTCTTATCTGACTAGAAATCTTATTCTGCTTTTGGCTGCAGCAGTGCACCAGCCCTGCTAGGGCTGGACCATGAAGGCTTCTGATAGTGTTAAATTTTCAGAGACTGTGTGATTTGAATTTGGGCAACCCTATCCTCAGCTACATTCAGAAAGAGAGACGACAAAAAAAAAAAAAAAAACAAACCAAAAAACAACCAAAAAAACCCACAAACCAACAAAAAAAACCACACCACCAAAAACCACCAGCCAACAAAACATCACCACCACAGCATGTAACAAAATGTTTCTGTTAAATAAAATTGCGATAGGACCAAAGAAGAATTATTTTTTTAACAAAACATTCAAACTTGATTTTTAACAAGACTTCAGCTACTATAAGCCTTTCAAAAAAAGTCACCTTTAATTTCCCAGATATCACTTTAATATGATTTATTTAATAAATTAAAATCCAATGAATCAAACACTATATTGACAATAAAGAGAAATAAATGGAAAGTGAGAGTCAATGTAAAAAAAGCATGAAAGTGTTTTTATGAAATATGCCATGCAGCTTGAATCTACTTCCCACGACCACACTGGGAGCAGGCTGGGCAGCCCCATCACCTCCAGTTCCCAACACTCCCCTTGAGCTAGAACAGGGGGTGAGACCACTTGGAAACAAACTGGCAACAAGTCAAGAAAAGAGAAACTTGCTCTCAACCAGACCAGTGAGCTGCTCCAGCTGAATTCATGGTTGTGAAACAGAAAGTACCAAGGTGGGGGCAGCTGAAAAATTTTGTGAGTGCTGATGCTGCTTATCCTCCCCCAGACTCACCTGAACTAGCCCTCACCTTTCCTGCAGCATACCAGACAGATATCATGCCTGCCACACTGTGTTTCTGGTTCTCTCTCTCTCAGGATGGTATCCATCTGTCATGGTTACAGGGGCTGGG
>NW_008595636.1:0-28352 GCF_000691845.1 Merops nubicus
GGCCGGGCCTCGCCGGGCACGAGGGCTCGGGCAAGCAGAGGGATGGAAGCGGGGCAGGGAGCAGGTCCGTGGAGGACTTTCCTTTCTACTCCAGCCGTGAAGAAACTTCCAGTTTCCCCTGGAGCTGGTGTCTCTTCACTCAGAACTGCAGGAGTTCCTACAGCCCTGCGCATTCAGGTGAAAGCGAATCCGCTCTGATCAGCGGGGTCCTGCAGTATATCACTGAGTTAGGAGTAAGCAATGTTTTTTTATAGGTCTACACATACGCCCCAGGCTTGTTAGTTAGTTTTTATGCTTTTAAAGGAGGGACAGTGCGTGGTGAAGTGAGCGTAAGTGTCGCAAAGTGTTTGATGTGTGAACACTTCCCAGTGTGAGTGGCCAGTTACATCAGCATATAGTTTCAGGCATTGATTTGTTTATAGCAACATGAGACCTGACTCAAGTAATCATCTATTAAATCTTCACTGAGTGAAGGAAGGATAGAGGCTGGAGGCTTCTGCATTTGAGTTAGGTCTGTGAAGTTTCATGACATGCAAGTCAGAGAGCGAGCCTAAGCTGTGTTTGCTTTTCTGAAGAACGAGGCAGTCTTTCCATTGAACATTTACATTTAAGCAAAAGCTTTTCATTTATCATCTCAAGTGTCTTCACTCCCTGTGACTTTGGTATTTCCCGGTGATCATGGATGGAGCATTAGGTCATTTATGTCCTTCAGAATTTTTTTATTTTTTAATGATCTGGGCTATACATTTAAATCACAGCTTTCATATCTGTTAATCAGACTGAAATGACTTTTGCACCAACATTTACATGCTCAGGATCTAGCTTTACAGAATTTTTATTTTTCTCTCAATGCCAGATAGTAGTCTTCTTGTAGTAGCTCAAGCTAAAGTTTTCAGTTTTGGGTTTTTTTTTTTTTTTTTTGAGAGGAGATTACATTTTCTGAGACAGCAGGTTTTAGTTCTGTTTCTGATGCTTCTAAGCCTAACAGAAACGAAACACGTGCCAAGAAGCTTACACTCTGATTCCACAGGCTGGCTGGGAGGGGTCCTCTGGCTGACGTAAGCACCAAGGCAGAGCACGACTCTCCTATTGCAAGAAAGGCATGTGGGGGAAAAAAAATGCTAAAAAAAATCAGAATAGGCTGTATTTTCAACATTACCAGACTCGGCTTGTTATTTCACAAACTCACAATGGAAGAGAAATCTCACCCTGGGGTGTTCCCCCACCAGGAAGTATGCATGCATGGGAACACAAGTAAAATGGCCTTGTTTCTGTAAACTAAACCAAAAATAACCTAGCCAAGTCACACACGTAGGCATTGCTAACCTAAGGCTGTGCCTAGTGCCTTGCTTGCCTGTAGTTGTCCTTAACTCTGAGCACTTCTGGTGTTGAGGGAGGGGGTGGCAGGAGAGCTAGTACAGGACTGTCCTTGCAGTAAGTGAAGGAGTGCTAATGAGGATGGTTAATGTAGCCTTTACCAAACAAAATCAGTTCAGAAATAAGCTCTTGTGTTTCCTAGGTTGAAAAGAAAGAACAAGTGCCTGTTGCAGAAGCTGTTCAACATACCAGTACTGGGATATTAATTCTGGAATGTTTCTTTTCCTTGCAATTTTCCATATCCCTCTCTGGTGCCAAAAAAGTAGACATGACTATGGGAAAAGGTGTACCTTCGGTGTTAACATCACTTGTGCTCTTTTGGGAGTCCTGGCTAAGTGCAGTGCCCTTTGTAATGCTTGTCCCATTCCAGAGCAAAAGACTGAATCTTGCCTTGTACTGCAGAGTTTAGATAACTGTTGAGTGACACTTAGATTAATTTGGGAGTAGTTTGCATTTGCACCAGAGGTGCATGTTGGCCTAATCCCTGCAGGGCAGCAAATGTGGAAGCTTAGGAGCTCCCTCTCCCACTTAGGCACAGCTTTCAGGTTGGGAGCAGACCTCAACCATACGTCTTTAGAGCCCACTGCAGAAGCCTGGTCCCCAGTAGCAGCTCACCTATTTTCATCTTCCAGCAGTCCCTAGGAAAAGCTTCCCTCTCACAATTAAAAAATAATAACAAAACAGGAGGTTAAAATAATTTGCTTATGTTTTTAATCTACCTGCTTTTTCTTCTTTGTTAGCCTTTTTTTAAAATTTACCGAGTCACTGTTTTGAAAATCCTCTAGCCCCAGTAAGCAAGATGGCAATAGAAACTTGCTATTTTTGGAGCTAAAAATGAAGATTCTCACTAACTTGAGTGACAGGGAACCAAGGTTGAGAGATTTGTATCAAGGTTGTGAAAGTTTCTGGGTGTGAGTTCAGAAAAACTGTTTTCTCAGAAAGGTGTCATGCCAGGAGAAACACTAGTGATTGGACGTGACTTTTACTTTGTTTCCATAGTCTTTTTGTTTCTGGAAAATGTTGAAGTATAAATATCAGCTAAGGAAGTAATAAATGACAGCCTTTCTCCCCACATCCGCTTTGTGCTGATCACTTTATCAGTTTTACCACCTTCTGACCAAGCCAAACTCACTCTCTCTCTCTCTCTCTCTCTCTCTTCCTCCCTCCCTGCCTGCTCTGCCACTTCCTTGTGGTGAGGTGGAGGCAGACTGTGATGCAAATGCTGTCCTCGATAGAGGTGCTTCTGTAGGCAGGGCAGGTTAATGATCACAGCTGCAGTCTGGTGCTCCCCTACAGCCACCAGAAAGCAGCGACCTTCTCTTGCCAGTTAGTACTTTGTAGCTCTGAAAGAGGCCTTCTGTGAGACAGGGTGTGTCCCAGTGCCAGGGCAGCCCTCTGTGCTGTGATGGGATCCCTTTCCTGCCAGCCTCCCCCACGGCTGCAGGAGAGTCACCTCAGACATAAACTACAGCGTTCATACACAGATGACAGCAAATGACAGTGAATTATAACAGTCAGCAACTGGAGGCAGGGACTTTTGCGTCCCAGTAGCAGAGAAAAGCCCTCTGTCTCATGGTGTGTACAGTTTAGTGACCAAGATTCAAGTCAGATTCTCTGTGTTCTGTCATATGTCCTCCTTGTGCTGCTTTCCTGGCTGCTGAAGTACCCATCCCCTGTTAGATACAAGCAGCAAGTAATGATGCAAGGTCTACAGGGCAGAGAAATCAGGGGTAGGCAGAGCCTACTGCTACTCAGGCCAGCTCATCAGGAGGAGGTTCAACAGCATGTCCGCTGCGAGGTCCTCTGGAACAGCCTACGCAGGCAGATCGTGTCAGTAACTTGATGAGGGGGAAAATACTGTCCTCCTGCTCTACTGACTGCCTGACAGCTGGCGTGCAGCTAGGACTTCTTCCCACCTGCCCACTGCTGTGGACTCAGATGACCCATTCTCAGACAGCCGCTGCTGAATCAATGACTCAGTGGCTCATAGTTGGCAACACTTATCAGACGATAGAACAGCAAAGGGTGATGCAACCTAAAGTAAACTGAAGAAAGATGCAGCTTGTTTTTGCAGAAAAGACAGCTTTCATGTAGGACTTCTGCGGGTCTGGAGAATCCCTCAAAAGATACTGCTTTCTAGAGTCAGATGGTGGAAAGGGAAAAGACCTGATTCTTTAAATAAATTGAAAGAAGCTGTTGAGTTTGAATTGGCAGCATATGTCAAGGAATGAAACATGTTGGAGGACTGCAGGCTTGTGTTGCTCTGTGATGGAGTTTGTAGGTCTGCCTGTAAGAGCAGTCAGGGTCTTGACAGGCAAAGACAGAAGGTTTCATAGCCAACAGAACTTAATAGAACCTCTCTGGAAGCCTTTAAGGGCACCTCTCCCCTTTGGCAGTACAGAGGAAATTAGGCAGTTACTTTAAGAGGACGATTTCACAGATCACCTAGAATTCAGATTCCATGCAGGTGCTTAAATTAGGAATGCTGGATCACAGCCAGAAGTCCTTCTTAGTTATTTTAAATAGGGGGAAGTTGTAAAGGTATTAGAGCCCAGCCTGCAGAAAGTTGTTCTGTGTTCATAACCTTTGCAAACCTGTGATCATCTTAGCCTCCTTTCTTTGTTCCCCTTCCTCATTTCCATCACCATGGATGGAGGTTGAAGTCTGGGGATTAAAGATTTGCCATCTTGAACAGTGAAATCTTGTTTGGCTAGTTACTGTTCTGCATTATTATCTAGTCTTGGAGGGTGGGAGGGTAACATTTTCTTTGCAGTTACTGTCCTCCAGTGCTCACCACCTTTCCCTGGAGTTGTGGATTGCATGTGTAAACATTGGCTCCAAATAATTCCAGGATTGCATCCACATTGCTGCAGCTGTTAAATATCTGACAGAACTAAATTTGTTTCTGGAGCAGAAGTGTTAAAACTCTTCTAGGCAGGGGCTTTGTTTTGGGTGTGCTGTTACGAAGCATGGTATACATTTACATGGTATGTAAATAGAAGATGAATAGTGATAACTGCAATCACAACAAATAATGGCACTCACCCAGCAGGGAATTACATTTTGTTACTGACTCAGTGCTGTGTTGGTGAAATAATCTCTGCTAACATTTTCTGTAGGAGCCTTACGTCCAAAACCAAAGGGCTTTGCTTGTTAAATCTGCCCTCTAACTCTTGCTGTGTCCACTGAAGAGTACTGCTAAGGTGTAATGGTCTCTGCATAGCGATCAGAGACTGACAACTGCTTCTTCTCTCAACCTGTGGCTTAGAAAATCCTTTACAAATTGGAATTTATGATCGGATATTTGTCTCCCCTGAGGTGTGGAAAATGTTTAATGGGGCACTCGGGCAGCTATCAAAGCGGGCTCTTTTACATGAAATTTTAATTTCTTTCTGCAAAACTCGAGGAGAGAAGAGAGTTTGATGCAGGCAATGTGTTTCATACAATTTCTAAAATACGCTCCATTCCTCTCCCCCTCTGTCAGCCCTTCAGGGAAAGCAGTTCCAGCCTTGGAGAAAAAAGATACAGCAGTGTTACCAAAGCCTCACAAGGGCACAGCAGATCCTACTCGTGACCTAAATAGGCACATGGTGGCTCACTCTGCAAACACTTCACTTCTTAGGTGTCTTAATTTGCTGTCAACCCGTCTTTGGGGAGCTACATTGTCATTGTGATTGTCTCCCACTGCTACGCAAATAGACTAGAGTAGCTTTTTGTCCCAAAATGTGCTGGTAGGGCAAGACATTTCTCACTAGAAGAAATAATCTTGTCTCATCCCTTCCAGAATACAAATGTCACTAGATGTGATTCAAAAGGAAACTACCTGGGATTACTCAGTTTCCTCTGTGAGCAAGCTTGGTACGCAGACAGTCGAAAGCAGGAAAGTAGCAATCTGCATCTGTGGGTGAAGTCTGTGTTCCTTCCTTGACTTTCAGAGAGATGTGTCTCTGTTCATCTTCCTGTGTCTTTGTCCTTTGCTTCAGTGAGTAAACTCACCAGGAGATGTGGTAGAGGCTTTCCTGCCTTAGAATGATAGGGAGCAATTTCATTCTGCAGTAGGGTTTATCCTAGTAGCGAGGGATGTCTGTGCTAATCTTCTGAGATGTAGCCAGCTGCTGCAATGCACAGGAGAACCCATCTGTCTGTCCAGCTCTATGTATGCAGTTTATTTGCTATTCAGCATAGGGTGTATTTACTAAAGTGCCTGAGCTTCACTGCTGGGAAAGAAAAATGCTTGCCTCTTACTACTAAGCTCTTTCATTTGTATAGGATGTCATGAGAGCAGTTGTAGGCTGTTTCACATGCCTCTGGCTAACTGCCAGAGAAGATGCTGTTAATCTCCACTGAAAGAGCTAGTGATGTCCCCAGATGAATTTTTGTGAGTATGTGCTGCACTCTGGGGAGACACCATAGCTTGTGCTGAGCAGACCACAGCCCAGCAGTATGGGTGGCCACCTTGCATGCAGATCTGCTTGCTCTCATGTGTCAGTATTGTCTTGAGACCACAATTATTGCTAGAGGTGGCCAAAAGAGTAACAGACCTACTGGGTTCTGCCAGAGTGCATTTCCAAAGAAACTATAGCAGGGGAAAGAATTGCACGTGTTGTGCAGCTCTGCCTGATACTCTGATTCCAGATCCCACCTGCCATGTGTCATCTCCTCAGCAGAACTGAAAACCAGAATTGAGAACACTGACAACCATGCTATAGATGGGTGTTTTATGGAACTGCTTATTAGCTAGCATGGCATAACTTAGCCAGGGCATTCCTTCTGCTATCAGACCAGTCTTCCAGTAGTACTTATTAGAGCAGTGCTCTCAAGCTTTGCCTAGGAGGCCTTAATTTTAGCATGGGAGTGTTGGAGGACTTCAGGGAATGAATAAGACTTAAATGACTTCTTGTGGTTTTCCCTTCTCCTTGTGAATAATGTTGACTAATAAGGAAGATGAAAACAGAGAAAGGAGGGTCCCTGCCACTGGGCAGGACTTACTCAGATGCCTCATCCAAGTTTACACAACCCTTATGGATGGACAGGTTGCCTAATTTGACACAGCAGCAGAAGTCCGAGTGCCAGATCTCCCCTTGCCAGGTAATCTGGCAGGTTGCCCGTTTGCAAGGTAGTTGCTCTGCCCAAGAGCAATCTAAGAGGTGCCTCTCCTGTCCCCCTGCTGCAGTAGGCCTTTTGGGTATGTGGAGCTTTTCTGTATGGACCCAGTAAGGGTAATTCAGCTGGCAAGCCACATGCATGGCTTTGGGGTTACGCCCAATTTGGAGGATTTACTCTATGCAGGCTTGGTTTTAGCAACCACTTATATTGAGAGCAATTAAGTTCATGAAAAGCAGAACAATTTGTTTCACTTCACATAGCTGGGGAGGCAGACCAGTTTGCACAGCTACCTTCGGCCTCAGCGTTCTCTGCTGGGAGCTGGCAGTGGTGCAGCTCTGCTGGTGGCCAGCCGTGTGTGTACCCAGGAGAGCTCTGGAGCAGGAGCCCTGCACCGCGGCTCACGGGGGCGAGGAAGCAGGGCAGGGGGGTCTCCATTTCAGGGAATGGCATAATCATCAAGTGGGGCGCTGACTGATGCTAAAAGCCAGGACACCAACCTCTTACTGATAAATTTGCGTAGATATGGGTAGCAGCTTCCTCTGATGTGTGTCAAGCAAAACCAATGACCCAGGCCCAAAGTGCGGCCACAGCGCAAATATGTGAAAGACACCAGCTTGTAGCTTTTCCTAGGAAGGGGCTTGTCGTAGTGTGGAGGGGAGAGGAGGTGCAAGGGGCATGACAGTGACGTCCTGTCCCAGGAGCTTGAGTGGCTCTAGTACTGAGGTCAGCTGAGCAAATGTATATACCCAAATATGTCTTTGATGCTAAGAGATCTGATAAAGCAAGCCTCCGATTTATTTTGAGGAAGACGACCTGCATGTGTCTGAATGAGCTGATTTAATCTTTGCTGCCATGTCCAGGAAGTGATGATGAAGGGGATTCAAGCTAAGAGCTTAGAGGGCCTGCAAGATGTGAGTTGAGAGGAACAATTTCTCTCCTTTACTGTTTCTACACAGCCTGTCCATAGAAAGCTGCTAGCCACCCACTAGCTGCTGACTAATATGGTGTTCTGTCCAGGGAGCTGCTGAGGATATCTAACCCTTAGGAGCTGGCAAACTACCACCTAGTTCTTCACTCTAACAGGGGAATTGTTTTATTCTGTTTCAGGCCTGTTGCAGGTGAAGATCTGACCATGGCCAGCCTACATGCTTAGGGCCATGCTGGTCAAAGGACAGCCTTGACGCAAGGCATGCATTTTCCAGGGTGAGGCATGCATTTTAGCAGTAGGGAACATCTGCCATCTCCTCTGCTATTTTATTATAATTTCATTCTTGTCTGGTCACAGTTTCTCTAGAGTGACAAGTAGGCCAGTCTCTCCAGAGCAGTGGCCAACATTTGCATCATGCCCAGTCATTTCATAAACCCAGACTCTGCTGGAGACTTGTTATAATAGGCATGGAGGTCACTTGGTTTGTTTTATGTTCTGGTTGCCTGGAAATACTGACCTACTTCAAGGAAGAGTTTAAACGTTTGACTGACAGCTACACTCCAGTTCTTATATGTCTGTGCTGTATTATATTAACACTGAGGGTGTGAACACTGTTGCAGACTATTTGGTATTTTTGTAGTTTCGGTGGAGGTCTTAGTTTTGACCTTTTGAAAAGAAAAAGTCCATTATGAAGTGACAGCATTTGTAACTGTAGCTCTTTTACCTTTGTGTGTCACCTTATGATTTTTCTTGGTTGCACAGCCATATACCTATAGGCTTGCCCCTTGTCTGTTCACCTTCCCACCTCCAGTAACAACCTGGATATGCCTGTTTTGGCTATGTTAGCTAATTTTGTTTGTCCATTATTAAGTCATTGGGCAAGTTGCTGTGAAGTCTCCCAAAATATTGAGGCCATCATACTAGGTGCTGAACAGCAGTCACCTAAATGGAACTGTGAGCATTATTCAGGATCTGTCAAAATCCAGACATGCATGGAGGAAAATGCCTCAGAAGAGATGGCAGTGGACAAATTATAGAAGACAGATTTAGCAGCCAAACCCTTAAAGATGTAGGAAGTTCATTAAGTGCATTAGAAAGGTATAGTTTATTTTGGGCACAACTAGGTGATAAGAAATCAAACGTAATCCACTCAAGTCTGACCTTGCGATTGTAGTGCTTTATTTGTGTGTGGGCCCACACTTATACTGGGCGGTTCAGAAGATGCTTTGTATATTTTCTTTTTCTCCCTTTTTAGAATTCCCACGTTTTCACTATTGGCTTCCCTTGCTATACTTCCCTCTGCTGACACCTGCAAAGCTGTGAAGCAAATCTTGATCTTCCACAGTTTACCAGAATAGACACAGATTGTTTTTATCTACACACTTGAGAGCACTTTGATCTTCCTTCCTTCGCTATTGTATGTTCATGTTTTATCAGAGGTGTTTGGATAGTGGTACCTGTCTCAGATAGACAGGTTGATTTGCTTCTTAACGGCTGCATATGCCATTAGTTATCTTTCCTGTAAACAGTAGTGAGCTACTGATTGCAGCTGGCTGGCAGGAAACCCTCTCAAGTGCTAATTAGGTTCTCTCTGACCTGAGAAGGGTATTTCCTGAAAGAGTTTGTGAAGCTCTTTCTAGGACATGAGGTGAGATTTAGTGCACGTTGCTTTTAGCTAAAAGGTATGTGTCCAGTCTGACTGAGTCATCTACACTTGTGCCACAATCAGTGGAGGGCACTGAATGGTTCAAGAGGAAGGCAGAAATCCTTCCAGTTTGTTTGAGACACTTGCCTGAGGTGAGTTTGAATCAGGAGGTTCTTGCCTCTCTCGAGGCAACGATACTGTTGAAGCTGAGCTAGACAACTTGCTTATACAGCTAAGTTCAAATAAAATGGGTCTTGTCAGTAAACTCAGAGGGGATTGATTTTAATTCCTGTTAATGGTCCCTATAGTTTTTTGAACTGTAGAGCAGCATCCTGTCCTGCTTATATCTGTTTAATGATTTATTTAAGAAGTACACTGTGTGAATCACAGATGCAAGTATGTTTACCTGTCAGGTGCAGGGGATAACCCAGTACCCACTGTTTCATCTCCTGCCACATTCTGCCTTCAGCAGTGGCCATTAGCATATTGTTCATACTTGTGAAATGCATTTGTATCATTTACCTCAGTGCTGAGGAACAAGGTAAGAGATGAGCTGTTACCAATAAATACTTTTCCTCTTTGAATAACTGATTACATTTGCATTTCTGTGACTTTTTCAGGCTTCCCACATAATGTGAGGAATCTTGATATTTTTGGATATTATTTGCTCTTTAACTTCAGATATGGCTTTTGGATAGGAGTGCTGAAACATAAAGTAGGAGGTTCCTTATTTTGCTTCCTTCTGTTTGGATGTGCCTAAATATGAGGTCAACTAAAACCACTTTGCAAGCTGTGTCTCCTAAAACAGAGAGGGCAGTTGTGTGTTTGACATAGTCATGGCTGTTAGAGTGAAAGTGGAGCTTCACTGTCAGGTCTCTCACAGCATCACGTCTGGCTGTTAGGCTTGTGTTCTGTGTCCAGCAGGAGCAGATGTTAAAGCCTGTGAGGATATTGCTAGGTGATCTTGCATTGAATCAGAAATTGGTGGTGAAATTATTCTGCTGATTTTGAGTATCACTGATTTACCCTCAGTTGCCACTTTCTGTGCTGGAATTGTAGTGCCTGTCCATGTGGACATGCAGACAAGCCATGTAACCATGTAAGAGGTGCAGCACCATAAGATGTCATGCTACTGTTTGCTATTTTCAGAGTCCTGAATTCTGCTCATCTGATTGCAGCATTGGACGCTCTGCTCTTCCTGATTGTTCAGGCTTAAACGTACTGTGTCCGACCAGGTTTTTCTTACATATGTCTCTCATTTATTTTCAATACAGTTCCCTATGTCTGTCTGCTTTTTGTGATGGGATCATGGCTGTGTGTGGGAGGTCCTATTTATGTCAGATCCTGTGGGAGCTGTACAAAATGCAAGTTCAACAAAGAAGCTGTACCACAGCTGAGCCAGCCGTCGGCCTGGTAGTGCTGATGTTTAATCTGCTGCACCCCTTCTCCAGGAGTTCAATTTGAAGTCCATAATAGCCCTAGTCATGGATGGACTGAACAAATCATGATATCCTTGCAGCTGGAGGAATGCCACAGTGGACTTCATTTTTTAAGTCCTACTGTGTTATATAGTAAACTTGACTTATTAGCAGTGGCTTACTAGCTTTTCTTCCTGGAGTGGGACATCTGCCAGCTCATGCTAGAATGTGAGTAAGACCAGGAAGACCCATCTGCCAAAGAATACCACAGTGTAGGATCCCCAGCCTGACACTGTATCACTGTGTGTAGAGCTAACAAAGCTAGCTCTGAAATGCAGTCTAGGATGAAAAGTCAACAACCAGTGAATTTAGTGTATTTGCTAAATGTTTGGTTGTTGATGTGGGGTTTTTGGTGGTTTTTTTTTTTTTTTTTTTGGATGTGTGTGTGTGTGTGTTTGGATTTTCTTTCAGTTGATAACCCAAATAGTTATTATCCAAGTTTCAAAACTGTTAAAGAATGAGTCTGATCATTACCAATCTTACCAAAGATAAAACTTGTGAGAAAACTTACATCCAAAACATTTATTCCTCTTTCAAACAGAAGTACTGAAGAAGAGTCTGGCATGATAAAGACACAAATAGTGTCTTTGAAGCATATACAGTGTCTCTACCTTTTAAAGCCTTTGCTCAGCATTTTAGTGTAAGATTTCTCTGAAATTCCCCATGGTTATTCTAAATTCAATCCTCCTTGGAATGCAGGGAGCAGAAGAGGAGGAGAGTTCCTGAGTTTATTTTCAATGGCATTTGGTTTGGCTTGGAGGATTTTTATAATGCTAATTTGGTCCTTGCATATTAAGTCGTGTTCTTCCTCTGCTACTCCTAAATTGGAAACTTTCCATTTTACATCTGGCAGTCTTGTCCTCAGTTGTTTATCCTTTATGCTTTATCACTAGAAATAGCTGGTTCGTGCAGTGAATCCAGCCTCTTAGTCATAGCAACGTTCCCTCCAACTGTCCTGTCTGGCAACTTCTAGAAAGGTTTTCGGGTTTGTTTTTTTGTTTTGTTTCTTAACCACTACTGACATTTACAGAAAGCATGCCTGAGTTGATTGTGCTGCACCCTACCAAAATGCTTTAAGCAAGAAAAATATGACCCGTGTTCTTTACTCTTTACCACTGGAAGAAAGTTTAGAAACACAACTACATCTGCAGAAGTGGTTAAGACCAATGGTGCATCAAGTCGAGAGTATTCAAACTAGATGCGGGCCCAGTTGCTGATCATTTGGGAGCAGAGTTCTTTTCCAGTTACTGAATATACATCTAGATGTCCAGCACTTCTGTGGGATGGCTTCTCATCCATGTCTACCTCTTTTCTGACCTGCTTTTGTAACTCATTAGTTTCAGTTAGATTCCACAGCAGTTCATTCCACAGAGGTCACACACAATGGGCAAACCTCACCTGCAGAGGAAGGGTCCCCAGTCAGTGATCCCTGGAACTTTCCTTGCTGTGCTAGACACCCCACACACTCGGGTGGGAGCTTGGAGCTGGTGTGCAGTGCTCAGTGAGAAATTATGCACTGTGTTAGTTAGAAAGCTTAGTCTGTTCACCTTTTTGCCCAAATAGAACAGAAATAAGAGGCAAAGCCCAGAAAAAGAGACTTTTTTAAGTGTGACTTCCTACGCAGTTGGTTGCATGAATGCTAGTCCTTAAAGCTCTGGGCTGTAAAAAGTGTGTTTCTGTGGCACACATTCAGCGTGAAGCAGGGCTGTCCTGGCTGGCACATCTGAGCACTTCCAGAGCACCGTGCAGAGGGGCTTGCTCCTCTGGAGGCAATATGGGCCATTACTGTCCCTTCAGGGGGCTTCTCAGCTCAAACATGGCCAAGTTCACATGACTAACAGCTTTCTGTTTGTGGAAGGGGCACAGCTGGTGGGAATTTGGGACCTTGCACCCTGCTCTAATTTGTTGTCCTTAGACTGGAAAAAGCTGATAAGAATTTTCTTTAAATGCTGATAGAAATTTCATGACTCTTGCTTCGTTTTGGGGTGGCTACACAGTTTAGCTGTGACCAAATGGATGGTAACCTGTGATTCTCATTACTGGCAGTTAATGCAACAGTGTTTCCTTGAGTAATTTTGGATGAGGAAGTAAACTGTAAGAAATAAAACTGTGTCAAGGCACTTTTTTCTTTTAAAACATATGTATAATAGGTGTGATTTACCATATCAGAAGAGATCAAATTACCAGAAGACTCATGACTGAGGATTGAAAAGCAAATTAAAGAAGCTAGATAAAGCCTTAAGATATTCGAGTGAAGTAGATGTAAACCAGTGCTACTGCAAGTTGTTATCCTTCACTGTATTTCTGCCATCTGAATGCATTTTTACTGAGAACTTAAAGAAAGTGAAAAAGCTGCTTTTGAATTCTTAGGAAGGAAGTACAACATTCTTAGGAGTTTTCCAAAGCTTCAAAAAAGTAGCCTGTCAGTGCCACAGCAGCACTGGCAGTACGTGTTCAAGAGTAATGCTGACCCTGCTTGAAGTCAGCAGGAGAACTCAAATAAGACCCATTTTTGCAAGTCAGACCTTCCTTTGGTGAGTCTGATGCCCTGTGTGTGATGTGCAGGATCACCTCCCATGGCTTTCAACTTTCTGGCTTTCTTACTTGACATCTGTCTGTATCTGCCCCGTTGTAACAGCAGTCCCTAGTGATTTGCATAGGGCCCTCAAAGGCACGTTTACACCACCCAGCAAGGAGGTCTGTGCTGGTGCTGGGGCAGGCTGGTGTGTCACTGTGGGCAGAGCCCCACGTGATGTTGCTCAGATTTAGTGTCTCCAAGCTGCTTGACAGGGCTTGCTAGCATGAAGCACCTAATGCTGCACTAGGGTCACACTGCTCTGAGAGGAAGGTTGGCTCTGCAGCCGTCGGTTTGAATGTCTCCAGCTTGAGTCTCAAGATTATTTTGCACCTTGGAGGACTCTGTGAGCATGGTTTACTTACACCTTCTAATCGAGAAGAAATACTGTGGTTAAAATGTGTCCGGCTGTAGATACCACCGTCAATGGTTCAGCCCTTGGACTGGGAAAGTATTAAAAACATGTTTGGGAGCTTAATAAGTCTTAAAATGGATATGAGCATAGTCACAGGTGTTTTTCTGTAAGGAAGCAGAGAGTCTTTTGTAAGCATCAGTCAGTTTGCTTTAGAACAGGATGGGTACAAGGAGAAAATGACCAGGGTGAGGGTTTTGCTGTCTTCTTGAGAAAGTGTGACTTCACACTGGGCCAGTTAGCAGTCTGCACACTGGGACAGCTGCCTGGTTTGTAGAACTGTGCTGTTTATCAAGAAACCTCTGCATAGTAGACAGCGAACAGCCACCGAATGGGTAGCTGTGACAAAAGCACAGGTAGGTCTTTTTCTGCAGGCCTCCAAAGAGTCCAGAAACTAATGGCCAAAATAAGCAGAGTGTTTTCATGGTGCTGAAAGCAGGTAGTGTACAATAGCCAAGAAAGTGGAAATATGGTCTTTTCACCAGGACCTGCAATGATGCTTTGGTCAGTTCAAACTTTTGGTCCTGGCTTTACACTTCCAGGAGAGGTGCTATACTCCTGAGGTTGTACTTTGAGCTGTCCTGGTGCAGAGTGGGCTGGTGGTTAACAGAGACCATGCTGCAAGGGGGGTACAAGCTGTCCGTAATTCAGCCAGCTAGGAGGGGGAAGAACAGAGCCCAGCTTCATGCAGCAGTAGCACTGGCTCTGCCTCCAATTTCAAGTCACTAAAATAACACTGGTGGTTTTTTAAAAGGCATTTTTCTAAATGCTCTCTAATGCCCGTGACAATTTTAGATGCTGAGAAGTAAATATTTTTCTTCTTCCAGTGTGTTTTGGAGTTTTTTCCCACTTGGCACTGGTATTTGGGGGTTTTGTGTTTTGCTTTAGTTATTCTTCTGGAATATTTAGGGTGAAGTAGAAGTTAGCTTTGCTACCAACACCTTGCAGATATATACACAAAAAATACTTGAACTTGCCAAAACAAGTTATTTTTTGCATAAGCATTCTTCAGTTTATTTTCTGCTTGCATGTTTTCAGAAAAAGAGTGCTTCTTACCAGCTGCTGTGCACAAAACATTGTGTCTGGCTTTTTTGTTAGTACTGTAGAGGTCAGCAATGGGAGAGATGGAGAAAAATAGGCAAAATTTGATTATTGGAAGGTCACTTAAGATAAGACCAATGTTAAGACAAATTAAAAAGTAAGGCAAAACGCAAACATGATTCTGATCTCTCATGTCAGAAAAATGAACTGTTGGTGCTTATAACTGGGCCTTGAAATGAGCCCAGTAGTCTGGGGCTCTGTGGTGATTTTGGTTTACATCCAGCCCTTGATTTCTCTTTTGATGGACAGTTTTCTGTATCATGACAGACTAATTTTGCTTCACAAGCACATGAACTCTCTCTCCCTGCAGCAAGATGGAATTATCACCTGCAAGAGAAAGCCATCAGTCCCAAGGCAAGCTCTGTCCTCCCCAGTTCAGGGCTATAAGGGCGTTGGTGAACGAAGGTGTGCTTGCCATAGCCTCCTGTTCATCCAGAGCCCTGTTAAATAGCTCACCTACACCAGAGTCGTGGTCCCTCCTGTCCCCTTTTCTCTTTTGAATCCCTGTTGAATTGGTAAAGGCCTTCAGGCATTTGGGGAAGGAGGGTGGCGTTGAAGCTTAAACAGGCTCATGCAGACTTAGATCTCCACTAGGTTCTTCAGTGGGATCTTGAGGCAAGTTGCAGAGCCCCTCCTGTGCATCGGAGTCATAGCCTACAGAATGGGAATTTACACCATGATTTACCTCACAAGGGTTTTGAGGTTTGAACTGAGACTTCTGAAAAAGGTCTTTGGGTGTGATTTGTTTCCCCTTAAAACTAAATGGGACTTCAATGTCTTAATTTTCTCATTTCAGGGATTTTTAAAGCAGCTATCTTATGTGGAAAAGCTTGATTTTTTTAAACTTTTTTTTTTTTCTTTGACTTTTGATGTATCTGATTTCAAAATCTCTTTAGATGGAATAACAAACAGGGTATGGAAAAACTACAGACTCAGTTATGAAGAATCTGTATCTACCATCTCTAAGGACCTGATTAGTCCCAACACTACTGTAGTAAATGGATTATCATTACTCTGCTTCTCCCACGATTCTCAGGGAAACTCTGAAATAAAATGAAAAAGATTTTTAAGGGGCATTGTCAAGCACAAAGTGGGCATTTAGTTAACACAAAGCAAAATGTTTGGAGGTGCCATGTGCAGAGATAGCCACTTTCAGAAGTGCCTCCTTACTGAAAAAAGTGTTACTTCAAAATAACCATTGCTAGCTGGTAGAGATGGAAGAATGTAGAAGGGAAGGAACAACGCAGAATAAAAACATACATACAGTAACAAATTATGGGGAGAAAGAGAATATTTCAAGTTCTCCATCATGTTCCTTAGCTACAAATAATCCTGTGAAATATTTGTTCCAAAGGTCAAAAAAAAAAAAGACTTCTAAGCAAAAAAGGGTAATACTGAAACTGTCTAAAACAGGTTTATTCTGAAAATATTTCAGAAAGTGAGAAACTTCTTGTGCAGCAGTGTCACGGGTTTTTAATGTAGGTAATGAGGACCTCTGCAAACACATAGATATAAGGATCACTTATGTCATTAGCCTAAAAGTGGAGTGTGTGTTTTTGGAGAACTTGTTTGGTGTAAGTGCTGATAAGCAAAGGAAGCCTTAAGCCAAAAATGTATGTCCACTTACCTTCCCTAGGACTGGACTATGCAACAATTTTAAACTTGGATTTAGATTGCATATTAAGAATACTTTTTTTTTTATGAGAGGGGTGGTGAGATACTGGCACAGGTTGCCCAGAGAGGTTGTGGATCCCCCATCCCTGGAAGTATTCAAGGTCAGGTTGAATGGGGCTTTGAGCAGCCTGATGTAATGAAAGATGTCCCTGCCAATGGCTGGCAGCTTGGGCTAGATAGTCATTGAAGGTCCCTTCCAGCCTAAACCATTCTGTCATCTTATGCACCAAAATAAAGGACTTCCACATGGATATCTGATCAGAAGGAAAGCTGGGATTCCCAGAAGGGGGTGAGAGTAAGGCATTAATTGTCCTCTGTATCCACTAGCCAAACTTCCTTTAAACTGCTGAAGTTGCTTGATGTTCTCTGAAACCATCTAGAGCAGCATGAGATTTGTCTTGCTTGGCTTCAGCTACTTGGATATTAGGCATTCAATCCCACCAAATTCTTAGATGTCCTCACTAGCCTGGGCAGAAAGATGGACATCTCCGGAGAGCTGTTGGTTTCATTCATCTTCTACTGGGAAGAATCACCCACCAGAAGTGCCCTCACCCCCTTGCCATCTGCTGTAGAGATGTCCAGGCAGGTAGAGCAGGTGGGATTCCCTCACCTCTGCACAGCCAAAATAAGGTGAAATGAAAAGTTTTAGGCCTAATTACTGCTCTTCTATTGCTTTGTACAAGCCAGGGATGTCCTCTCTCAGAAGCAGCACTTCTCGTCGTGCTGCGTCTATCACTAAGCTGCTTATCAGCACCAAATCCATGCTCCATTATAGGCCAAATTTTGTGAAAACTCCTGTAATTTTGTTAGTGCACCTGCTGTTTTTCTAACAATTGTCATGCTTCATTTCTCACCAGAGAGACTTTGCTTTTCCTGTCAATTGTGCTTCAAGCTAGCAAACCCAGCAGCAAGCCAGAAGTCCAGAGCCAGGCAGTCCTCAGCCCTGTGCCAGCGCTTCCAAGGGAGCCCTCTGATGTCAACCTTGTGTTGCCAGAGGATGGAGCCTTTCTGCCTGTGTCCTTCTGCCACCACTCTCACCCAAGAAACGTGGGCTTTCAAAAGCTGTGGGCATATCTTAGTCCACTCAGATCTACTGCCAAAATAAAAAATGTTAGGTTAACCCTTTATGGTATCCTTTTAAAAATTACTTGGAAGACCTTCTTACATTTTGTGAAGAGTGTTTGGGTCTTCTTATACAAACTGAGATACCAAAATGCTACTTATGGTCATCCATAATGAAGAAGTTGAAATTTGTCAATAGGCAGTGCCAGAGTGTCTCTGGCACTTTGATGATGCTGCAGGAATAATTCCCTTATAAAGGCATTTTAAACACTTTTCTGTTTTCAGTAGCATTGACATCTCTGCAGAATGGTATCCTCCATAAAATGGGAAAAAGTCTGAAAATGTCACATGCTGTTAAGTGTATCCATTGATCCTGCTGTCTTCTGTACCTCTAGAATAATTTTGTAATCATTAGGCCATTTCAAGCAATACACAGGTTCTTCTTTATGTAGAAGGGAGAGATTGATAAAGAGCTGGTAGAGAGATATTGTTTTGTGAAGAAATGCAGAAATGGAAAATTTGCATCCAGTGTGACTTTCTCTAGATACTTTTGGTCATAGTGGCACCTCTTTTTGCCTCTTCCCAAGTCTTCAGTTTTCTCCTGTTTTGCTCTTCACAGGGCTGGGGGGGAGCAGGAAGGAAGGAGGGCGAGTTCATAAATAAGATGAAAAAAAAGGAGCGGTTTTCTTTTTCAGAGCGGGATATGCGTGTTATTCGTTGACCCAGAAAGATGAGCCACGTGCACAAAACGTAAACTTTAAAAATGAAGGACATCTTTCCTACCAGACCTCTAGAAGAGCTTTATACTATAGCAGTTCAGGTGCAGGAGTGAATGCTGGGACTGAGCAGTGCTGGAATCTGTTCCCTTCCCCAGCTCTGCCAGTCTGCCTCTGTGCTCTTGGACACGTTCTCCTGAAGTGCACCCAGCAGTAGTTTTCCACCTGCATCCACAAATCCTAGGGCATGCGGGAGGTACCATGCATGGTTCTGTGCAAGGTGAAAACAAGCTTATTGTCAGTTGGCTTGGCATGCTGCAGCTGTAGGTCTTCACAGGAAAAAGGAGATCTTTACCATAAACGTGCTTGCACATAAAAAATAAGACTAACCTCAGGAACTCCCCCAATCCCTTATGCAAAGTCAAATGGTAGATTTTTCTGAGGTCTAGTGTTTGGGACTGAAGCGTGCTTCAAACTGCAAAGACTAAAAGGCAGTCTGCTTATTGGAACCTCTCCAGTTCAGCTGTTTTGATCCATCTTAGCTGAGTTGTTGCCCCAGCGCTTTTTTTGGTGCAATTTTTGAACATTACAGATATAACAAGTGGATAAAATCTAGTTTAATGCACTCTACTGGAAAAAATAAAATATACTCAATCATTCTGTTGTCACCCCATTACTTATTTCCAGACCATGCAATGCTGAACAAAAGAGGTTTTTGGTGTTTCTTCAGGGTGAGAAGCTTTAAGTTTATTCTATAAATACAACCTGAGCAGACTTGTAGGGGGAGGCTGAAGTGCATGTTTTCTTTAAGGAGGGCTGTTCAGCATGACTCAAATAGAGAGATCCTTATTCAACAGGTAAGGATGATGAGCAAAGCCTTTTTCCTCCAAAGAGTACTTAATTGCTTTCTCCTGGAGGGAAAAAAAAGACACCAAACAAACAAACAGAAAATGGAAGGGTTCCAACTGTCTTTAAAAGTTTTGTTTTCACACTGTGCTTCAATCTTGTTACAGCTTTTGAGGAATAACAGTGATAGTCAGACATTCCTCAGATGGGAAGTGATTAGGGTGTGAATTGCTGCAGAAAAGCACTATTTCCAGTAATAACACTGCAGGTGTTTTGAAAGAAAGCTACTCTAACCTTTCAGATTGTGCAGGCATCCCAGTAATTCTAAGAATCACAATCTACAAATACCTAATTTCACTATTGCTTTCCTAATTAAGAGAGGAAAAAGGGTGTGAGGAAGCTGAATTTTGAAAGGCATTCTCCTACAAATTAGCAGCTTCCTATTTCTGATCTGTCACTAGAAATAAGCAGGTCATTTACATGTAGTTTCAGAACTCCATGCCAGCAGTGTAGTGTTGCTAGCATTGATGGGCACTTCAGGTAGAAGAACTTATGGGTTGGCCAAAGCCTAAAGAATTTAAATGCATTGTACCATGGAAGAATAGATTACAGT
Source organism: Merops nubicus (assembly GCF_000691845.1). Taxonomy (NCBI): domain Eukaryota; kingdom Metazoa; phylum Chordata; class Aves; order Coraciiformes; family Meropidae; genus Merops; species Merops nubicus. Next base: position 19,534 of record NW_008595636.1, read on the forward strand.
TAGTGATACCAAGATAATTATTGCCTGATAATTATGTTGTCTTCATAGTACAAGCTGCAACTTCTTTAAAAGAGGTTTCTGCATCATGTTGCTGTTTGGTGCACAAAGTTTTGTCTTAAAGTTTTAATCTGTATGCAAATCCACCACATCCCTTTTGAAATTGTCCTGTTGGTACAATGAAAAACTTGCACATTATTTTCCATCTGAACTTTGTTTAGGTTTGGTTCTTAGCTAGTGGATCTTGTTCGTTCTTTGCCTGATCACCTCTCTCAGAAAGCCTTGCCCTGAGAAGCTGTTAACAAATTTTCATCAGGTCGGCTCTTTTATTCCCCAGCTACATTGACCCATGTTGTAGAAACCCAGGATTATCCTTCTCACTCACGGTACACCACAAGCTGAAGATATGGTTAGATCTTCCTCCCACGTAGCTGTACATTGTCTATTCAATTGGCAAAGCAAAGTTCTTCATTTTAATGTTAATCCATTCTTGACAACCCAAATTATGAATATCATCAAAAGAATCTAGGGTCTTCTACATGGACTAAACAGCACAAGTCCCAGTACTTCTAATGGATGCAAAATTAGTTCCTTCTTTTTGCGTAGAAATACTGTAAGATTCAGAAGTAATGTGGACAGTTGGAGTAAATAAAGTTAATCTACTTGTCAGATTTTCAAACCATAGATTCCATGTTGCTTTACTACTTTAGTTCAGTATTCTGTCATTCAGTGCTCACTAAGGGCGATATTCTGCCCTTCGTTTTCATGCAAATCAGCTATTAATGCTGGGGGAAATCTGCAGTGTCAAACGTTGTGCAAGATATTCTGAGCACAGTGAGAACCAAACCTATCCCCACCCTTTGCAGCATAGGAGTGCAGGGGTTTGTTCTGCCTTTTGCTTGGCAGAAATCTGAATGCACTGGGGACCTGTTCCAAAGCACACGGAAATCACTGCAAAAAACCCTCCGTGACTTCAGTGAGTTTGGGATAAGCACTAGGACTTTCCTGAAAGGAAAAAAAATGGCAAAGAGCTCTAATTGTAAGTAATTTTAAAGCAGACCACTTTGTTCTTCAAAATCACTTTTGAGGAGCTGCTAGAGACCAAAAGCATGTGTAATTTGATTAGTTTGATGTCTAGGATATTTTTTTCCTGCTTACTCTTTTTAGCTGATGGAAAAAAAGGTATTTTCTTACAATCTTATCCCAGGTTGATCACAGATAAATTAAAGTGCTTTGATGTAGCCAGCAAAGCATACTTACTGATCTAATAACAAATACAAGTGTTTTTGGAAAAAAACTCTCGGGCGTATACTGAAATTTCATATTTGTTTTTCTCCACTTTTTTGAATAATAAAAAAATGAAACCCATATATTTTTTTTTTAGGAATGTTTCCTCAAGCTGATTGTTCTGCTTCAGCTAAGCACACACTCTGTGGCAGAAAGGATAAACAAGCACAGCTTTGTACTTGGTCCAGAACAAGAGACCCTACTTTCAAAACTCTCATCATAAAAGCCGCTGAGATCTTAACCTGACTTATGTTGCTGTTGCTTGGCTTTTGTTGAGTGTAGGGCTTCCCAGTACCAGGCCTGTTTGCTCCTAGAGTTGCCAGTATTAAGAAAGAATATAGCAAAACTAGAAAATTCTCCTGTTTGTCCTAAAATTCAAGGGTAAATAATCGAATTTCCATTCCTCTGCTGGTTGTTATCCTTTCTTCTTTAGGGGAGGAGCTGTGCATTACAGCAATGCCTGACTGCAGGCTCCTGTGTGCTCTTCTGGCTGGCTGTGTGATGGTGCATACTCACATTGCTGGTGCTCAGCATCCTGAAAATAAGGACACTTGCTTAGGCTCTGGGAAGACGTGTCAGTCAACACCTTACTGAGTTCAGCAGTCCCTGCCAGTAGAAGCACATGGCTGTGTAGGGTTCACTGTAGTGTCAGGTTCTTCATTTTTAGAAACCCTGTTACTGCATGGCTGAGGTGGAACTGGCTCATGAAGACCTGTCCCTGCTAACTGTCCAATAGCCTCCTCCATGTGTAGATTGCACTGTGCCTTGAAGTGCCTGTGCTGCTCATACAGACTACCACTGTGAGAAGGGTGCCTTACTGTACCTCTCTCCAGATCTTAGAAATCCCATTCTTTCCAGCCTTAGTTCATACTAAGCTTTAAACTTAGTTCTTGTGGTCTTGTGCAAGGATTTCCTTGTGGTTAAACAGCCATTCTCTTCCTCTCACATTTGCTGTGATGGAAGAGATCAAGCCATTCCCTGGGGTTTGTTTTGTGTGCCAAGACAACCAAGCAGTAGGTGAAAAGGATTGTTTCTTTGATTTACGTTTAGATCATTTTAAAAAGCTCAGAATTAAACAAAAAATTTCCTGATAGACACAAAAGGATCTTTTCTTCATACAATTTTATCACTGAAAACCTTAAAGGTGTTCTTCTTCTGGATAAAACATTTTTAAATTCCACAATCATTAAGGGAAAACAATTTGGAAAAAAAATTGTTCTAAACCCGAAAAAAGTCAAGCTTAGGAAAATTATGACGTGTCTGCCATCAGGCATCTTTTAAGCTTCACTGCTTGATGTAGAATAGCCCTCCCTTTAATTTTTCCTTCTAAGTTAATCCCTGTTGCACTTCTCTAATAGTTTGATACCTGTTCTCTGGGCTCTGTCCTGAGCCCCCAGGAGGGCCTTGTGCCTTGGAAATAATGCTTCTCTCCCTGCCTTTCACACACCAGCTTTTCAGAGTCCTGGCCTTTGGAAGGATAAGGCCCATTTGATATTCAGTTTCTAATAAATTATAAGTTGTTCCTGAAAATGCAAACTCCTGCCTTCCAGTGGTTAAGTTCCGTTTGGAAATTCTTGGGTTTAGATTGTTCCAGTGGTTATTTTTCTTGGGGAAATAGCTTACCTTAAAACGTGTGCTGTGCCTAGCTGCCGAGTTAACAGAGGCTGGTACTGTTGAGAACTAGAAGCCCAAGGGGTGGGGTTTTTTTGTTCTTTTGGTGTTGTTTTATTGGGTTTTTTTAATCCCCTGAAGCTATCTCATAGATTTCTGTCATGGCTGACTTCAGGACTCCTAATGAAAACCAGAGCAAAACAAAGTTGTTGGGAGACCAATAAACCTAATATTAATTTGGGAGGAGTAAATATTTATCTGGGGAAAAGGACATGTCTTATTTAAACACTGCCTTAATTTATTATTTAGGAAAACCACCTTTTGGTATCCACCCTGCAGCCAAGAATTGTCCTCCTTTTTCCTAGGGAATATTATAGCTTAAGAAATGAACCACACAACCCAGAATATACTGGCAGGGGCAGTGTCCCAGAATGGAACTACTCATTAAACTCATTTATCCTCCTAAGAGACCATTCTGAAGGTATTGCAGAACATTAGGGACAAAGCTGAACTGCTGAAAGGTCATGGCTTTGAGAGAAAGTAGGTCTGGTCAGGTTGGGGTTTGTACTAGCAGTTTCACAGGCTGCTTGTCCATGACAGACACCTTAATTCAGCAGTTCTGTGTAATACCTCATTTTTAAGTTCGTGCCAAGTAAGCCCCCAGAAAATTAAGTCTTGGAGAGCATGAAGGAGTCAGGGAGGTTGGGTTTTTTTCCTCATTTCATACTTGGTTAGTGTAAAATACTGGATGAGGGAGGGGGTCATAAACATGGTAGAGTTTCTTATTTGTTGATTGATTATTTATTTTTTTTTTTTTTTTTTTTTAAATCCTGTGCAGACTAGTAGCAGTAAGGAACATTTCCTATTTGATGATAGAATTTGAAGTGTCAAATAGTTTGTGGTCCTAGCTCAGTGGGCAGCGGACGGGCCACCGCAATTACTGGCAACTGTGGTGCTTTCTCAGCCAAGAGGGCTTGAATAGGCTTGGAGAAAGAACTGCTTTTCTCCATCAGAAACATCTTCTCTGACACAGAGTAGGGGACAGCACTGTGGTTACACATCCTGTTGTAGCTGCAGCTGAGCCCTGCAGATGTGATTACCCCCAGGACCCTTTTCCGCCCCCTCAGCCGCTCAGCTTAACAGCTCTTAAGGCCTTTTCCTCACTCAGTTCAGTCAAAGTGATCCAGATGAGCTCCAACACTTCTAATAGTGGGATCCTTTTTTGTTTGGTTGTTTTTTTTTAACTGACCTGACCTAAGAAGCAGCCACACTGGCTGTAGTGCCAGCAATTGGAACTATCAGTCACCTATTAGAGGCAGGCTGTGGTGAGCAGTGTGCAGTGAGCTGCAGAGGGTAACTGTTCAGCCTGGCCCAGCTCGACTCAGGGCAGGTAAGGCCCTTGCAGCACCCTCCTGGAGCAGCGCAGGGACAACGTGACATAGCACTGCCTCTGCCATGCTAGTGCTCGGGGTGAGCCACGCAGCTCTCCAGCCTTTCCCTTCCTCAGATGTGAATAAATACAAGTTTCCATCAAGGTGTGTGGATGCTGTGCTGCTTAGGCACAACAGCAGTCCTGGTCTAGTACTCCTAGTCTAATAGTCTGTGTTATTTACAACCTAGATGCAAAACACCTGATGGATTTTCATTCCTTTGCTCTGTCTGCCCCTTTGTACCACACCAAGTACATTTGCCCTCTTTCACGTAACAGCTCCTGGTATTTGTCAGGTTATCACATCTCTGCAGAGGATTTGAATGTGCTGTACAACATAGTTATTTTTATATTTCCTCGTAAAGACCTTTCTATGTTTGTGTTCTCTGAACTCTGCCCAGATTCTCATCTCTTTCATTCCACTGTTGAGGTCCCTGGCAAAGTTTCAAACAGCAGAGCAGTAAGAGGAGTAGAAAACTCTGTTAGATTATGGGGTCGTCTCTGTGTGTAGCTACAAATTGTGCTGACCTTTGACTGTTGTGTTTCAAGAAACCATTGCCATCCACACCCTCATCTAGCGTAAGTGGGACTCGTGCTTCAGTGTGTGACCCTAATCTCTGTGTCATCTAGACCTGTGACTTGACCAGAGGATATCACAGCCCTCTTCTACCCACAGTCTACAATGCTTATGTGTTTTAAGTAGTACCTCAGGCTGTTCCTTCTTCGTAGGCATAATTTCCAGAGGTTTTTCAGGAGAGAGGTTCTTCAGTGCTGCTTATAGTGATAGGAAGTCTTGTAACCTGAGTGTCTTGCATCTTTCCAGAAGTACTGAATTAGGAATTTCTCTCTGAAATCAGGAGCTGTCTTAAAAACTCTAAATACAGCCTAGTGCTAATAAACCCATTAGTTTAATTTAGCATGGCTCTGCCTGTGTCATAAAGCAGATAAGAGATAACTCACCTGGGTAGGTCCTGGACTGCGTGTGCTTGATGTGTCTAGTTTAGCGTGGTGCATACCACTGCCTACAGATCATTAGCTTTGATGGCGACTCAAACTGGAGTTAATCAAGCGCTCCTTTGTGACTCTCTTTCATAGTCCATATGCTGTCGTTTATTATTACCCTATGTCAACAGCCCTTCCAGTAATTTATAAGCCACATTACACTGCTCTTTACACCTGATACTATTAAAAGTAACATTTCCAGGAAGCTTTCATGAAATACTTGATGACAGCACTTACACTCAAACTTTTACCTACTCTCTTTTCGTGTACTTCTAGGCTTTTGGTAACGCAATCACATTTATAATTACATCCATGTAGGTGTTTTTCTGCAGCTGTTTAGTGCCAGAGAGGCCAGCCAAAAATCTGCAGTTGTCACCAGTGAGAATTTTGACACACAAGTCTGAGAGGTCTGTGGTTCTGCTGTCATTGTTACTCACTCTGGTGCTCAGTGTATTTCTTCACATATTATAACATCACACTAAAAATAGGATTGCCAGTTTTGAAACTCATAGTACCCAATACTTTTCTAAAGTTGAAGAAGTGAGGATTTTGAGTGCATCTGTATAATCCCCTGTTACACTGGTGACAAAATCCAGGCTTACCTCTCTCATCATGTTACTGCAATTAAGAAACCACCATAACAGTCCACATCTTTCTATAAATGCCAGAGTTTCTCATAGACTGCAACAGAATATTTTTTTAGTTAAAAATTGGTTAAATACTATCAAATAATAATCAGTACCATACAATCAGTAGTTTTACTTACAGTTTTTCTCCCATACAAAGACACACATAGGGTGACCTTGGTAAGTGATCTACTTTAGGCATAGAGTTGAATGAGGCATGTTAGCAGTTAAAATAGTCAGGGTCCCCAGACAGTTATATCTTTTCTCTTTTTTCCCACTAAGCTATTTTAGAAAAATATAAAATCATATGATTTGGCTTGAAGAAAGGAGTGCATGTCTTTGCATAAAAAGGAGCCATAGGGTTTTACCATAAAGGAGTCAGAGACTTCACCTCCATAGATTGTAGACATTATTATTGGGCTTTTAACTTCAACTAACTTCTTAGATTTGTTAAAAGTAATTGATGAATCTTAGAGAAACATCTTTTTGTCTTTTCTGATCTATATGCAATAGGTTATGTTAGCCCAGGAAGAAGAGACTGAGTGGTCTGTAGAGATGGTATTCCATCTTCTGCTGGAATACAGACATTCCGTCTATCCCGAGGCCTTAAGACAAGTTTCCACTGAAAGCAAAGTGACAGCAACACCATTAAAATGTCCTGGCTCTTTTGACACAGGGAGGTCTGGCACTTGGGGAGTATATGTAAACTACATACCTACTTCTGCAGATGTCTTCAAAGCAAGCTTACATGATTTTAAAATACTTTATTTCAGTGTTTTATGATCTGGCAACTTTGATTGTTTTATACTATTTCATACTTTTTTAGAAAAGTATCAACTTTGTTAATTTTCTTTCAGTTTCAGGTGTTGATGACGGTGTTGACCTCATGCCAAACACAACTTGCCTCGGTTTAGGCTGACCAGTCAGTTCTAGCCAGCAGTCTGTCACTACTTTGACACTTAGGATTTGTATAAATTAGTAGGTGGCAGTTGCTGGAGCTTGGCTAGGGCTCTCTCAGTTTTAGTGCCTTGCTGGACGGGTTCAGAGTCTGTGGTAAACCCAGGAGAGCCTGACTCCCACCCCCATAGTTAAACCCTTTCATTTTGAAGCTGTTCTGTGCATGCTAGCTCAAATAAATAATTGCTTGATATAAACAGGTTTTGAAGTCCAGTCTGGGCTTCTGTGGCTTGAAATGTCTTGTAATGTTTTGCTGGGGAAATACTGAGCTCCAAGCACCTGAGTTCAGCTAAATACTGGATAACTTGAGTGATAGCTGTCAGCAGATAGAACTCTGCTGGGCTCTCTGTTGAGGTTTAAGGTCATTAAACTGAGTGCAGAATACTCAGTCCACTGGAAGACTGAATCATTTGAGGCTTCCTGATTCAAAGATAACTATCAGTATGTGCACGTGAAAAGGTGAAATATTTTCACTGAAGGTTTGGATCCTGCTGGATTCCTGCTTTGCCATCTGCTGCCATGCTTTGCTTAAGAAGCGTGCTCTGTTAAGGGTTGAAAGAGGCACAAAGACTACTGTATCTGGCTTGGCCAGCTAGAAGGATACAATCTTCTCTTTAGTTTTCAATTGCTGGATTTATTTATATAAAATTCACCCTAATATGAAATAGTCTATTGATAAATTGTGCTAGTCATAAAATCCTGATATGTGGATTCTGTCATTTTACTCACCATCCTCAGTTTCCAGATTGACTAAAAAAAAAAAAAAAAGTTCAAATTAATTCTATATCAAAGCAGGAAAAATTAATTTATACAGTTTCTGCAATGTTTCCCAAATGAACTGCTGTAGAAGCAAAATGTGATTGATGACAGAGTGTATGTATTGTATGCATTGTGCATACAAAAATATTACTGGTTCCTTTAGTTTGATATGTAATTATGTAATTAAATGTACAGAATTCAAGATGCTTTACCAAGTGAACTAAGGCTGGCTGTGAAAGGCACAGAGAAGGAAATTTGTTTTCCCTCCGTAGGTGTTCAGTTTTTGCTGCTCTGAGGTGGATCTTCCCAACACTGACAATAAAATGCAACTAGTATGCCCAGTGTATGAAACTAAATGTGAATAGTCCATTGAGATTCTCTTTAATGTCTCCTGTCTGCTTTGCTCAAAGTCACTTCAAGAGTGCAGCCCTCAACATAGATTCAGCATGTGAATTTATTTTGCAGTCTACACCTCCAAAGACCATTGTGGCCCAGCCTGTTGGAGCCTAAAAACTCACATGGTGGATCCAGAAGCCAGAGCTGCACAGGGCTGCCCTGGTTTACAGTCTTACCTATAAATGTTAGGAGTCCCCACAAAAGCAGAGTCATGGAAGCAACAGCTTTATATTACCAGCCAGCCTTAGCTTCTCCCTGTTTTCAGTTGCAGACTGAACTTTTCTAAATACAGAACTCCTGCTTTCTTGCTTAAGTTGTTTTCCTTAACAGCCCTTGCTCTGTGTTTTCAAATGGCCATTAGTTCTCTTTACCTGCTTTTAATCTTCCTTACTGGCTTTACTCCAAGTACACCTCACACTTTTCTGTGTGTATGTATCTCATGTACCTCTTCTTGAATCTCACGTACTTCTTCCCATCTCTCTGTCCCCTTCTAGCAGACTCTTCTGCTCTCTGTCTCTTCACCAGTGTCTGCAACATAGATGTAAAATCATGGTTCTCCTAAAAGAATGCAAACCCAGCATGGAAGGGATCTGCTTACGAATATAAAGATGGTAAGAATGGAGATAATTTTTTCATATTCTTTGGCAAAAATTAATTTACAGATGGACAGATACTTAGGGTTAGAAGCCCTCTTTTAGTTTGTATTTAAAATTAGTTGTCTTGTAACTAAATCCTGGGCTGCATCAGGAGAAGTG